>NW_013667193.1:171075-192209 GCF_000517525.1 Limulus polyphemus
CATTTACCATTCACGTGGATATAAGTGAAGGAAGAGGTTACTTTGTACATTTACCATTCACGTGGATATAAGTGAAGGAAGAGGTTACTTTGTACATTTACCATCCACGTGTATATAAGTGAAGGAAGAGGTTACTTTGTACATTTACCATTCATGTGGATATAAGTGAAGGAAGAGGTTACTTTGTACATTTACCATCCACGTGGATATAAGTGAAGGAAGAGGTTACTTTGTACATTTACCATTCACGTGGATATAAGTGAAGGAAGAGGTTACTTTGTACATTTACCATCCACGTGGAACTAATCTAGGGAAGATTTACGTTATATCTCTGCTATCCACGTGGGCCAAATCCAGGAAAGATTTGCATTTTATTTTTGTTGCCCAAGTAGAGCAAATCCTGGAAAGATTTACCTTATATATTTACCATCCACGTGGGACTAATCCACGAACACCTTTCTTTGTGCATTTACCATTACACGAAATCGTTACAGGGAAAGATTTACTGCTTATATCTTCATCCACGTGGAACTAATCCAAAGAAGACTTCACTTTCTGTATGGGAAGGTTCTGATTTTTACCATTCACTTGGAGGTAAACCAGGATATAGTTTAGTTTCTGTCTTTATATTTTAGATGAAACTAATCCAGGAAAGGTTTTAGCTTCTATATTTACCACCTACGATTCTACATAGAAATAATTTAATCAACTTAGTTCCTATCTATGCATATCGAACTAATCTATCTCATGTTTGCAAGAAATGCATGGTACAAAAAGCATAATTATTATTTCTTAATTAATTAATTTATTTATTATGTTCAAACAAGATTATTGGAGGCTTTTTATCAAGAGAGCAAAATCATACGGTGTCTGGTGATGAGTTAAAGAAATATATTGATCATCCTAGTATATGTGAGAAACATGATCTGGATTGATTGGAAGCTTCTTTTGCGATAAGTAAAATTCATTAAATAATCGGGTAAATTCTCCCTGATTTTTTAAAAAAATTATCGTTATAATAACTATTTCTCTCGAGCAAAAAATTAGATTATTTTACATCTAGAAATATACTTATTATTGGTTCATTTTCCTCAACACAAGGGTACCCACATTATTATAATATTATAAATACAACGTTCTATTTTTGTTTAATCAGTTTCAGATAGATGCTCATCGTAGAAGTAAGGATTGCCTGCGATTAATACACACAAACACCTGGTTAAATAAACTTAATATACATTTTACATGGTTGAACATTACACAGTGCATTGGTATTTTCACTTGAACGTCACCTTATACGACACAACGGTTATATACAGGGTTTTGTTATGGACTAACGGCCCCTAGTTTCGAACTACTGACTAGAATAATGTATTATGACAGCTACTCAGCCACACTCACTGCCACAAGAACTTTGCTCGGTTGGGCCTTCCGATACAAAGCCCGATACATATTATACAAGCGAAAAATAAATCTGTGGTCATTTGCCTATCTTAGATTTTCTTAGGTAACAAAACTACTTTTTGATCACCTTCAAGTACCAAACGGGATCTGCTCTTGGAACTAAGCTGATTGGTTGGGTGCTACTAGGAGCTTTAAAATACGAAAATAAGTCTTTCTAGGCTTAATTGCTTGAGAATGTTTTGACTTTTCTCAAAAGGAGTTGTAGTACCAATAACAGCTACTCAAACAAGACGTATTGAAACACGTATTATGGCATATTGAAATACGTATTATGAAAAGAGAGAGAGGAAAAGTTCCATTTTAATTATTATGGTACAAATCTGTGTACGATTGGTTCCATCACTGTTCAGAAAGTAATATGACCGTATAATTTTAAGCAACCTCGTCAGTAGAAATGTTAACAATTTCCGCTGGAATGCATCACAAAAATATTTTAATTTCAGGTCTGTGTATATTGATTACGCATACACGTTTTAGAGCAGTTATATAACTATGAAATATAGTAATGAGTGTTGTGACATCAGTTAAGGCTATAAAAAATGGCCCTAGCTTTACCAGAAACATATTTTAAGTTGAGATTAATTAAGCCTACATAAACTAAAATAATACGAAAAACAGTAAATTAGATTTTAACTACCAGGTGCGTCATAAATTGAAGAGATATGGAAATAGAAATCGGTTTCTCCTACATATATAAGATAGAGTACATTTAAGCGCTTTTAAAACACGATAAAAATATGACACTTAGCTGAACACGAAGAAGCCACAAACTACAATACCCAGTCTTTTTTTTTTTAACAACTGTTGTTTGGTTGAAGTTTCTTGCACTAAATTCAGTACACTTATATGCTAATAGGAGGTAAAACTACCCGTATGTGATGATCACCAAAGGCAGTAAAAATTCACAAAAAACAAATAACCTATTGGGACAATTAGATTTTCATTTCGTTACAGAGGAGAAATTATGTTATAAATTCATAGTTGGAAAAATAATGACATTATTAATTACGAACACGACTGGACGTGTTTTATTAAAACCTTTGTTTTCTAAAAAATTACATTTATTTGGTTTATATATATATGTATGCATGCACAATTTTGAATGACAACAGATAGTGATGACGGAAATATCATTCTAACCAACAGGGGGCGGCACAAATCACTATTTGCCAAATTAAAAAAAAAAAAAACGGACATTTCCGAAATGCACCGGAGAAGAAATACATGAAAAAAAAAAGATTTTTGAACCATTAAGATTAACGAAACACTACTCTCTTTGGTAATCTTTGTAATCAGCCAGGATAATATCATAAGATTAACATAGTTAGAAAAAAAAACGAATTTTACACTAGATAATTATAATAATTGTAATATCAAACAGTTTCATGTATTACAGCGACATTCGGTTATAAAAAAGTACTACTGGTACCGTATTCTGTTTTGATTTTAAAAAAAGGAAAGACAAAGTACGTTTTTATTTTATATTTTCGCGTTTCACAGGTGGCTACCTAACGTGGGTAATCGAGCCGCGGATTTTACCAAGTTTCTATTTTAACAATTACAACATTTCGACTCATAGTATCGAGTCATTAGATAAGAGTTTTATTCATAAAGACACTCAAATTCCGGATAACGTCACAGACTCGTGATGGTGAGTACAAGTTTGTAGATGGCATTAAATTACGTTTTTTTTTTAAATAAAAATGGGGTGGTTTGTTTGTAGTAAAGCACAAAGCTACACAATGGGCTATCTGCTCTGCCAACCACGGGTATCGAAACCCGGTTCCTAGCAGTATAAGTCCGCAGACTTACCACTGTGCCACCGGGTGCCGACTAATATTAGGCTTATTACATTTTAAAACTCTCCATTTTTTATCTAGTTCCTTATGGCTTTTCAAGAATTAAAAGAGTGTATAATAGGAGTATTCCAACTACACTATATTTGTCATATCCATTGCTGATGAAGAGTTGTGGTCAATCTAGAGCTCTTTAGGCCGTCTGGGATAAAACAAACACAGTAGCGATCGGACCCACAACAACTGTTGTTGTATCAAATGGCTTATATAGATAGTGTTCCGTCCACTTCTATGTTTTTGTATCCCAGTCAGCCTGGAGTGCTTTGGATTGAATGAAACGTTTCGTCGGCAATGGATATGGCACATATAGTGTGGTTAGAATACTATTATTTTAAACTCTTCTAGTTCTTGAAAAATCTTTAAGGGATTAGGTAAAAGAATGTAGTGTTTAAAAACATAGTAGGCCTAATACTCAATGTCTTATGACAAATATAAAAATAAATTGATTATAATCATTTTTCGCCATCTTGTAAAAGACGTTTACACCATAAATTAACTAATGGCGTAATGTTATACAATATAGGGAACCAGAGCTTTTCCTGAGGATTTTTTTTCCAACTGTACAATTACATTTTAACTCCATCATTTTTTAATACATGACGCTTTATTGCACCTAGTAGCAAATGATTCAAAAAACGAAGAATATTCTAATAAATACATATATTTATCAACTCTGGAATGGAATTTTATAATTTTAAACATGTTTTTTTTTCTTTAACTATTCATCAATTTGAACACACTTATATAGGTGAATTTTCTACTGCACAAAATATTTTTACACGTGTATAATTTGTGGTCAACTGTACACTAGGAAAACCCCTGCAGGGTTGAATAGTTATTCTTATCAATACATCAATATATTATAGTGGTTCATTATTACCTTAAAGATTTTCAAAGAAACTAAAGTGTAGACGCGAAAGTTTTTAAAAAAAGTCGTGATATTTTGTAAAACATTTAAGCTTATAATTGGTAGCAAGAAGATATTTGATTTTCCCACCAAACTTAACGAATTTTGGTGTTTAGGATGCGGTAGGAGAAACCTCGTTCGTGAAAAACGAGAGCGCATTTACGAGTTCTGTCCACGGAATCTTGTAATATTGATCAACTTATATTGTATCTAATAAGCTTAAGAAGTAAACGATGCAACTTATCTGAACAGACACTTAAGACGAAAACAAGTTTCAAGAAAGTCATGTAAATAATTATTGAGATGGCGCTGTTTAGCTTTTAAATCCGAAGTTGAATTATTCAATAAGATAACATGTTGTAACCTAAACTGTTGACAACAACACAAAGCTTAATCTCTAAACATAATCTTTACTCTAAGCGACTAAAACAAACACATCAAAGTTACATAACAAGTTTATTTTTATTTGCCTTATTTCATTCCTTCATTTTAAAACTTATTTCTCAAAATGTGAATAAAACTGTTTTTTTAGTAATACGCTTTTGTCAATAACGTCTTTATACTGTACTGATTACAACACTGAAACATCCAGATTACAAACTAAGAACGCAATGCTTTAAACAGGAAATGACGTCATGATTCCCCCACCTGTGAGACCATATCAAGTCATCTATTCCCATAATTGAGTATTATGCGTTTCCTTTCCACAAGTACAGTTATCCAGAACTACAAAAGAGAGTTACTCAACCAGTTGTCTAGAGAATTCACTAAACAACAGTTCTTTAGGATGCTTGCTAGACTGCCTTATATAAACCTCAAAGTATTTAAAAGGATTTGATTTGAACTTCTCTGTTCACTTGGTGAGTCGATCACAGCTACTGAATTATAACCAATTATGGGTGTTGTTGGATCTTAGCTGAAAGAATGTAATACAAAAATAACAAAAAAGATAAATTTGTGTTGATGAATGTAATTAACTGTTTTGATACTTCTGAGTTCGAGATAAAAAATCAACTTATTTCTTGCTACGTTCGTGTTCGAGATATATAAAATCCCTTTTTTTTTGCTACCTCTGTGTTGGTGACTGAAAGCCATCTTTTTTTTCCTTCTTCTACGAGTCAACATATTTACGTATACCAGAACAAACTTGGGTAAGTAATTAAACCTCTTTCTCTAATTCTTTTTGTTGTAAACGATGAATCCTATGTAAATATTTACAACTGTTTGTACATGAACTTAAAAGCAACACACATATCAGTTAGTAACTGCATGTTCTAAGTAAACGTAAAGTGTTATCACAAGTATTTTATTGTACTTCCTTTCATAGACTTAAGTGTAATCACAAAAACTTTGCAGTATATCCTAAATCAAATTTAGGTGCGCTGTCACAAGTACTTTTCCGCATATGCTAAATCATACTTAAATGTTATCAGAAATACTTTTCCGCGTGTCCTAAATCAACCTTAAGTGTGTAGTCACAAGTACCTTAAGGCATGTTCTAAGCCAAATTTTAGTGTTTATGTAAGCGTGCTACTGCATATCCTAATCCAAACCTAACTGCCGTCAAAAGTAATTTATCACATGTACTAAACAAGCTTAAGTGTTGTCTCAAGTGCTTTACATTATGCTTCATATCAACCTCAACTGTTTCAAGTACTTTTCCGCATATCCTAAATCACACTTCAGTGCTATCATATGCCGCATGTTTTAAATCAAACTTAAATATGTTGTCACAAGTACTTTACTATGCGTCTTAAGTCAAACTTAAGTGTTGTCACAAGTACTTTACTATGCGTCTTAAGTCAAACTTAAGTGTTGTCGCAAGTGCTTTTCTGCACATACTAGATTATACCTACGTGTTACCAGAAATACTTTGTCGCATGTCTTAGATCAAGCTTGAATGGGTTGTCGTAAGTATTTTACGGCATATCTTAAACGAAACTTTAGTGTTGTAATAAGTGCATTATCGCATGTTCTAAACCATACATAACTGTCGTCATAAGATATTTTCCGTATGTCCTGAATGAAACTTAGGTGTTGTAACAAATGTTTTGTCGCATGTCCTCATTCAAACTTATTAGTGCGTGTTTCAACTGAATTGGGGGCATTCCACAAGCGTGTTCGTGTTTTTCATCATAACTGAATGTATTTCTTTAGCGTATTAGTACTCATTTCATAACTAAGCGTAATTAATAATTATATTGATACGTGTTTAATCATAACTAAACGTATTTCACTACGATATTGATACGTACGTCATCATAACTGAATGTATTTCTTAAGCGTATTAGTACGTATTTCATAACTAAGCGTAATTAATAAGTATATTAGTACGTGTTTCCTCATAACTTAACGTATTTCACTACGATATTGATACGTACGTCATCATAACTGAATGTATTTAACAGGGATATTTGTACGTATCCATAATAACTAAATATACTTCACAAGCATTTTAGTACATGTTTCATTATTCTGGTCTGATAGTTAGGGCGCTCGCCTCGTAATCTGTGGGTTGCGGGTTCGAACGTTTTCGCCCTTTCAGCCATGGGGACGTTATAATGTGATGGTCAATCCCAGTATTCGTTAGTAAAAGAGTAGCCCAAGAGTTGGAGGCGGGTGTTGTTGACTAGCTGCCTTCCATTTTATTCCATTGAACAAAATAGATAAAGTTATAAACAAGATTCAGTTTATAAGCTTCAGAAAAGACAATTTTTAAATGGGGGAAAAGCACATTTTTAAAAGAATATTCAAAAGCACTTGTAAACTGAGTTTATAGCGTTACCCTGCTTAAATGGGTAGGGATTGTATTCGCATGTGAAAGAATGTTACCCTTTGTACGTTTATAATAAAGCTATGATTTTCCTCCCAGTGGCACAGCGGTATGTATGTGGACGTACAACGCTAGAATCCGGGTTTCGATACCCGTGTTGGGCAGAACACAGACAGCCTATTGTGTAGCTTTGTGCTTAATTACAAACAAACAATTTTTCCCCAAGAACCATTAATTACAAGAGTTGAGGGTTGTTAGGTATATTCATCATATATTTACAAACTGTTATCAGCAATACCAGTAATCATTCTCATAGAATATGAATCTTGAGTATTTCTTTATCTATTATATTTCGACCAAGCACCACTCTATGAAGGATATTTAGTCAAAACTCTGACCAAATTAATCATTGGACAAAGTAGCATCACGTATGAGGATACATTCAAGAAATTGTTAGTTTGTAAGAAATATTCATTTGGAAATTGCGTTACTGAGAAAACACAAATATGTCTAAAAGAAATTATCAGTAACAGTAAACCACATTTAATGACATCATAGTTGAAACATTAAAATCATCACCATAGCGTAGAGTTCGAATTATAATGACCAATCTTTTAACAGCTACTTTTAACGACGACTAAAATTTGTAGTTCTAGTAATAATTTGGGAAGCTGGTTTTAGAACGACAACACAACTAATAACTTGGGAAGCTGGTCTTAGAACTATAAGACAACTAATAACTTGGGAAGTTGGTTTTAGAACGATAGGACAACTAATAACTTGTGAAGTTGGTTTTAGAACGACAACACAACTAATAACTTGGGAAGTTGGTTTTAGAACGATAGGACAACTAATAACTTGGGGAGCTGGTCTTAGAACGACAACACAACTAATAACTTGGGAAGTTGGTTTTAGAACGATAGGACAACTAATAACTTGGGAAGTTGGTTTTAGAACGACAACACAACTAATAACTTGGGAAGCTGGTCTTAGAACTATAAGACAACTAATAACTTGGGAAGCTGGTCTTAGAACTATAAGACAACTAATAACTTGGGAAGTTGGTTTTAGAACTATAAGACAACTAATAACTTGGGAAGCTGGTTTTAGAACTATAAGACAACTAATAACTTGGGAAGCTGGTTTTAGAACGACAACACAACTAATAACTTGGGAAGCTGGTCTTAGAACTATAAGACAACTAATAACTTGAGAAGTTGGTTTTGGAACGACAACACAACTAATAACTTGGGAAGCTAGTCTTAGAACTATAAGACAACTAATAACTTGGGAAGTTGGTTTTAGAACGATAAGACAACTAAAGCACTTACTCCAACATAGAATTCAATCGGTAAATTTGCTTCAGTTCAAGTCACCTGTGTATGTGTTTGTAATTTAAACACAAAGCTACATACAAAATGGGCTATCTGTGCTCTGCCCACCACGGGTATCGAAACCTAATTTCTAGCGTTGTAAGTCAGCAGATATACCGTTGTGCCACGGGGGGGGGCATCATCTGTGTAACTGACTGGGTTTTTAGATGCTTTTCAGGTGTTATGTTTTCACTTAGTACAGGACGTATTCTTGCAGTATAAACATTCTTAATACTAGACATGATCTTACAGTGTAGACATTCTTAATACTGGACGTGATCTTACAGTGTAAACGCTCTTAATACTAGACTTGATCTTACAGTGTAGACATTCTTAATACTGGACGTAATCTTACAGTGTAAACGCTCTTAATACTAGACTTGATCTTACAGTGTAGACGTTCTTAATACTAGACTTGATCTTACAGTGTATACACTCTTAATACTAGACTTGATCTTACAGTGTATACATTCTTAATACTAGACTTGATCTTACAGTGTATACATTCTTAATACTAGACTTGATCTTACAGTGTATACATTCTTAATACTAGACTTGATCTTACAGTGTAGATCATTCAATCATTCTTGTTCAGTTGATTACTGCAGTAAATTTATCTGGCTTCGTAATAGCTAATTCTGTAATTTTACTTGATACAAAGCTAACTATTTATATGATTCTTTACTTTATCAAATAATTCGGTTTAATGCATCTCGTATAATATCTTGTTTCACATCTTCAAAAAAAAAAAACAACTAAAAACAAAAATCACCAAACTGTTATATTTTTGAGAGTTATTCCAAAATTTAAACCCTCACTATCTGTTCAGTAACATTAAGTTGTCAAGTAGACAGATTTTGTAATAATCTTATTCGTTTTATTCAAAGCAAAATAAATGAAACAATGCAGTTTCTTGTATTCAAATTGTGTGGAAAATACTCAATGCCGTGCCAAAAAAAAAAATTGTGAAATAAAATCCAGTGTCTTGCAAAAAAAATGGGGAGGGGGGGGTTAAACAATGCCCAGTTTCTTGCATGAAAATTGTGTGAAACAGTGCAAAGTGCTTTTCACAAAAACTATGTAAAACAGTAATCAGTGCTTTGCACGAAGATTTTGTGACACAGTACTCAGTGCCATGCGTTAAAATTCTATACATCAAACAACTGAATCCAATTAGTTTTAATTAAATGCAGTACAGGTTGTAATATGAAATTTATCTTAATATTATGTCACAAAATTTAATGTTTCGTACATTACACGTTAATAGCAACGGACACATAGTAACAGATAATGATTTACAAATTATATTGGTATTGCAAACAGTAATCAGGACTTACACAAGCTCGACGGGATACAAAAATTCGAACCCATGATACCAACGTGAATATTTAAAAGTATAAAAGATAGCGTTCTCTTTGTTTTACCTTTCTCTTTATCAGCTGATAAGAAAAAAAAACGATTAACTGTTTTCTTTCATATTTTATTAGCATATGTATAATGATAGTGTGGAGTGCTTTAGGATTTTTTCAAGCCAATAATGTCAGATAACTTCATTAAAATTACCAAATAATGGCCTGCATAGCTTTTTTATTTAGCGACAGTTGTTTTCCTAATATTCTTTTAATGTTAACATCGAATAATCCTTTAATGATTATGATGGACTATTTCTTGGATACTTCTCACCACCCTTTTAGCGACCAGGCATATTGTATTCCAAAGAATGATATTTTGTATATTTTATTAAAGAACTGCCCAACAAACCAGTTATAATTGTATTCCGTGTGAAAAGCCCTTATCAAAATATGCCCATACGGTCCCTGAAAATAGAAATAGTAGACATAAAAAGTACACCCTTAAAGTAAACAAGGTGTTAATGATCAGGAGTTAGCTAATTAACTGAAGAGTTGGTCATCGTTGCCATTAGAAACCAACCCTCAAACAGAGTTCTCTCTGATCAAACTCGGGTGTTTATATATATATATATAAGAGGGAATCCTCAATAGCCGCGGCACTTGAAATTCTTTTAGGCAGGATTAAAGTAAAATTAATCTATGTGATCTTTATATTCCTTTTTTATTAGCTATACGTATATATTTCTTTTGCGCCAGCAATACCAATCGTGGGGCGCGTGTATACACGATTCGATTTTATTACTCATCAGGATACCTACCAGCCTACCATTAAATTGAAATTATTTTAGGCAGGATAAGAGTAAATTAACTTATGAGACCTTGGGCGTGGTCAGATAAATCAATCGAAAGAGTTTGACATCCTGAGTCCATAACTGTTATTAGATCTCAAATCGGTCAAGAGATGACGGAGTTATGACCTAAAAGTTTGTACTTGAAAAAAACAACAACAAAAAAACAAACTCAGAGCCATTTTATGAGCAGCTTTGCCGCGGTTAAAAAAACTTGATTTAATAAGAAAACTTTAGTTCGAGAAATAAAACCTGTCATGTGGTCATTATAGACTTATAATACAAAATAAAATAAAAATCGCCAAATCTTAAAAACTTACTTAAAACTTCAGTGTTTTGAACATAAAGTCAATTATTTTGTCTTTGTAGTAACGTACGTTCAGCCTATTTTTATTTTGACTTTTGCCGTGTGTTTACAGGCAGGCAGCTTATCTTTGCAGAATCTTTCGTTCTATTTTACATAATGCTCGGTCTATTTTTTGCTGTAGATTGCTTAACTGATCAATAGAACAGCCATAAAATAAACTAACAGACTCGCCTTTTAGGAGATGTACAGGAAATAAGAAGGAAATAACATTAGTTATTATTATAGTAGTTTATTTGATATCCTTCCTAACTGTGTTATTAGACTACCCCTTTCTATTATGAGAGTCAGAATATCAATTATTCAGAGAGTTGTAATTAAAACATGACCCAACGTTGTTGATTCTGTACTAAGTGCACGTTTTATGACTACGAAGCACCTAATGATATAGAGAAAATAAGTTATGTTTTTTTGTAGAGGTAGAGAAAATATTCCTGTCGATTGTATAAGTCACTGAGATTGAATACTCTAAAAAGATCATCATTTCACGACAAGTGTGATTAAATAGCTTTCGGTAATCGGCATTTTCCGTTCGAGCTCAGTTAACATTTCCTGCCCCTGTTAACACTGCTTTTCTGTGAAATAACCTGTAGCTGCAAGAAAGACAAGTTAGTAGGATGTATCAGATGGCAGGAAGACGACTGTACCAGGTGATGAGATGATGCACGCACCTTCCTAAGACGGCACATCAAGAGAATAATTTCTTCTTCAAGATGGCGGCAAAGTTTCCTTGGGGGGTGTGAAGTATATACGGCCAAGTTGAGAAAAGAGTGCGCGCTGAGTCGCGTGCAGAGTCGTGGGTCCAATAATGTGGCGGGTGGACCTCGCGCCGCCGATCGAAGATACACTCCAGCGAACCAGACAAGAGAACAAAGAGACGAACGTAACCTTTGGCTGCCAGTTAAGGACCATTCTTTCCGCGTGCCCACCAAAACTCCACAAATTCATAGGGAAAGCTTTTCTACCGGTTTGATTTTCACCGAAGATCAGTAATTTGTCCAGAAACAAGCAGGTGGGTAGAACGAATTTTTTCTTTCTGAATTTTTACATTCCTCTTTTTTTTTAGTTTAAGTCTTTTCACGGTTTTTCTGACTGATCGACTTAGAGCTTCAGCTGTTAACATAGTTGGTTTTTCCCGTTCTTTTACCCGGGGTGGTTCGCAAGAAGAAAATCTCGTGTACAGTCTATATCGCAACAAAATCACGCTAGATAGGAACCTTGTCGAGGAATTTGAGAGCGTAATGTAGCACTGTTACAAACGAAGCTTGAGATCAAGTCTTTTATATCAGCTCGGGCACGAACTCGTCCACCTATCAATGCGATCTGGGTACGGAAAAGGAAAGCACTAGTATGGTGGAAAAGCGCATGTCAATAAGAGAGATCAGCGTCGCCATCGGCAGTGAACTCGGATATCGGCGGGAAACGACTCGGACCTGGACCGGGAACGGAAGGATTGAATCACGGCTGACAGATCGAGCCTTTCCTGGCACGCCTAAAGGAACCCCGCCCGTCCACCGTTTCCTTAACCTCCGGTACTATTAGTCAGTTACTCTGTATGAAAATTATTAGATTATAAAATATTATCACCACTAATGTCAAAGCCATGATTCACAATGTTCGCCTTTTTGATTTATTTAACCCTAACTTTGTGTGTGTGTGTATAAAAAGTCTTCAACGTGTTGGAATTTATTATTCTTGTCTATTAGTTGTTTTGCAGAAAACATAAATTGTGTTTTGGGTAAATTACTCTTAATATATCATATAAAACACGGAGTAAAATAATTCAGAGTTTCTTCCAGGCAGGGCTCATAGTTGTAGCTTTAATTATGATTTGAAATAGAGCAAATACGATATTTTTGTTTGAAAGCCTCGTTATGTGTTAAAATTTTTCCTGTAACATTGCGCATGCTCGGCATTTAAGACAGGACGATAAGAATTAACGATTTGACATAATTTATACGAAGTCGTAAGCTTTACGTTTTACGTGCTTCCTTTGTTGTTAAGTGTAAAGCTGCGCAATGGGCTATCTGTACTCTATCCACCGTAAGTATTGAACCTTGAATTTTAGCATGATAAGCTCTCGAACTAACCAAATACTGTCACGAAATGAAAGTATTATATCTGTCAATCTAATGGTTACGTTGGAGTTTCTGGAGAAACTTTGTACAGTATGACTTTTCACGTGAAGTTTTCCCTTAGATATATCTTACACAAACAAATGTTGTTTTGTAAACAATAATATGTTTTTTGTAGCATAACACATGCCCACTATATATGTAATGCTACACGCGAACATGATTTTTGTAACGTTTCTCATGTCACTGATTTTGATTGTTACAAACGGTAATTTGTCTTGTAACGTTACAAACTTCCCTGATTTTGTAGCATGTTTTTGTAGCGCTACATACACACCTGATTTTAAATGTTACACACGGGCATGTTTTTTGTAAAGTTACTCATGTCCATGATTTTAGCTGTTATATGCGGGGATGTTTATGTATCGTTACAAGCACATCTGGTTTTAAATGTTACACACGGACATGTTTTTTGTGAAGTTACACATGTCCATGATTTTAGCTGTTACATATGGGGATGTTTATGTAGCGTTACAAACATACCTGGTTTTAGATGTTACACACGGACATGTTTTTGTAGCGTTACACAAGTTTCTGATTTTAGCTGTTACAGACGGACATTACAAACACATCTGCTTTTAGAAGTTACACACGAGTATGTTTTTGTCGTACTATACACACACACCCCATTTTACATGTTACACGGGCATATTTTTGTTGTAGCGATACACAAACTCCTGATCTTAGCTCTTACACACGGGTATGTTTTTTGTGGTGTTACTCATGCCTCTGGTTGTATATGTTATGCATGAGCACGTTTTTTGTAGTGCTACATACTCACCTCATTTTAGATGTTACACACGGCCATGTTTTTATAGCATTACACATGCCCCTGGTTTTAGCTGTTACACATGGGTTTTTGTAGCGTTTCACATGCCCCTTGTTATATCTGTTATACACAGGCATGTTTCTTTTTTTTGTAGTGCTACATACTCACCTCATTTTAGATGTTACACATGGCATTTCCCTATTTTTATATATTACACACGGTCATGTTTTTTGCAGCACTACGTATACATCTAATTTTGAAGAATCTTCAAATGATAAATATGTGTAGCTATTGCAAGCTTGCGAATGCATCGTTTCCGTGTTTCAAGGAACTGTTATTGGTGTCCTCCGTTAGGCCATCTATTCACTGACATGGTCCTTGGGTTAAAGGAGTGAGCCGAAGCGTAATCGCTTTTTTTTTTTTTACAATTATTAATGTTGTCATTTGAGGACAATGTTTCAATTGTTAAGTAAAATTTGTATCAATTTAAAATTATTCGTGGCATCTTTCGGTGAGAATAGAAGTTTTATGGTGTATGTGACAATTTTATGACTGTTTTCGACAATATAATATTAAACACAAGCTTAAGAAGCTAACACGGTGTCCACTTGTCTGTCTAAGTTCTTTCCAGGGGCAGTTCTAGGGTCTCATTGTTGGGATAGAAAGTGAGTATTTTGAGGACCCTAGACTCGGTATATGATTCATTTTTCAAGCTATTTGTAAAACTTCAAAAATAGATACGGAAAGTATGTGGACAATTTGGGTCGATTTTCATGCTTGATACTTTCAATTTATAACTTGCCTCTTAATCATCACGTCCCCCGGCGGGACAGCGATAAGTCTTCGGAATTACAACGCTAAAATCAGGGGTTAGATTCCCCTCGGTGAACACAGCAGATAACCCGTTGTGGCTTTGTGTATTCTGAACCCGTTTTAGCATAAAAATATAACCTATATACTTTTGTTGCTAAGCAACATGACATAAAAGCCATTGTTGGATCACATTGTTATCAAAACACACTGGCCATTCTATATATTAAAAGTTGTTATATAAGGAATCACTTCTTTTCTATGTGATTTTTCGCTAGCTAGTCTCACTAAAAAGGTGCGCACGCGAGCACGCAAGTGGGTAAGATAAATAATACCCAGGTGCACACCCTCAGGGTCCATTTAGTACGGGTGCAAAACTTCAGGTTTCTAGGTTCTTTCCTCTTGGAGCTATAGTCACAGACTAGCAGACATGCCCTTTTCTTATTATAGATTAAATTTTAAAATAGGAAATATAATTTTGGACCACCCTCTATTAACAAAGGTTTTCAAAATACACTAATGAATGCGCGGGAATAACAAGTTTACAAGTATAAAACTTATCGTCTTTAAGTGATAGTGAGATACAGTGTAACAGACATAATTACAGCAAATGAGAAATATTTACAATAACTTTGTCAACAAAATAGTGCTTACTTATAGAGACAACTCATCTTCGGAGTCCCCTGGTGGGATAGCAGTAAGTCTTCGGATTTACAACGCTAAAATCAGGGGTTCGATTCCCCTCGGTGGACACAGCAGATAGTCCGATGTGGCTTAACTATAAGAAAACACACACACATATTCAACTTTAGAGACAGAAATCTCTGGATGTAGGAAGCGAAAGTTTGCTGAATATTGAACATAAAGATAAAAACAAGACTACGTTGTTATTATTATCATTTGTCATTAATTTACCCAGAAATTTAAAAGCGAGAGAAGTTTCAATTAACGGTAAGGGTAACTATTACCATATTGCAATCACATTTTAACGTTCTGGAATAATTAATAGTTTGAAAAATATTCAGACGTTAAATGATTAGATGACAGAGGAATAAGAGAAAGGAAATTATTGTACGCATACGATTATGCGGAGAAAGGGTTAGTGGGTAGAGGAAGGGGAGGTTCCCTCCCAGGAAAATCTTGCTCCAGGGGCCTTAATAAGTCCCTTACTATGCCGGTAACTATTTCTGAAACCCCCTTAATATGCCAGTAACTATCCCTGAAGCCCCTTACTATGCCAGTAACTATCTCTGAAACCCCCTTACTATGTCAGTAACTGTTTCTGAAGCCCCCTTACTTTGCCAGTAACTATCTCTGAAGCCGAAGTTTGACAAATCAAGTTCCCTGAGCAATATGCTTTCTGCAGTCGTCGAGGTTCTTCCTCGCTCAGCCGACCCAATCATTTTCAAGTCACCATGATCAATTAACCTGTGCGTTCCATAGATTGGATAAATTTGATGTCACATGAACAGTTGTGGATAATATTTATAAAAAAATCGGGATACAAGCACATATCTTTAAGACGTCCCCCACCGGTGGGTCACGACTGACTTCTAGTTATAGATCGGGTGACACACCGGTGGGGGGGCACATATTACAAGTAGCTTCAATGAGCTAATTAAACATAGTATAATTGCCCATATAAATATTAGACACCTGGGTTAAGTAAAAAAGAAAAGTGTGGCTGGCACTAGGGTAGGGATTATTAATACTAGTGGTGGCAGCGAACGTGTTAAGTACAATATGATAATAAATGCGATATGATATCTAGAAAATGCTAGTGATCTTTTCACGGGTAGGAGTTACCAGTTATGATAGTAACATTCACCAAGATTGAATTTACTAATAAATATTAAATAATTCTATAAATATATTTACTACTGTTCGTCCAAATAAGAATTTTTTTTCATCTTTTATTCGTAATCGGTTGTTATAGTTACATTAGGAATCCCCCTAACGATTTTACAGCCTATACAATGCATTATTGATACTACAAATTTCACCAAAAAGTAGCAAATGGTTGGTTTTATTGCCGTCGTAATCCTGATTAAGTGATGTGTTCAGGTACGTCAAGACTACGCATGTCACATCGAAAACACACACTTTGTTTCATTATAGTCACATGATGACAATTGTATAATAGCACACACAACTGTACCACTTGACACAGTACTGGTTATGAGGACTGTTCAGAGGTTACTTTTGTGGGTGGGGAAGGGAGCATGGCCTATCGGGTTGTATATCGAAAGTTCTTTATTCTGTATGTCCTGGTTTCTACTTGTTATTCGATTGAATACTGAAACAATTGTTAAATACTTCCGTGGACAGACCTTCAGGTGAAGGGGGAGGGGTATTGAAAGAATGAAGAAGGTTTTACTTATTAGGTGTGAAGTGTGAACTTGAGTGATTAATTAATTGAACTCATCAAAGCTAAGGACGTTTGAACCAGTTTGTCTATAGAGAAAACTGGATCAAATCTGTATAATTTTATTTTAGTAAACGACTTTTTCCCCCTAAAATAGCATATAAATAAACATACGTTCTTTGACTGTTACCACATTTTTTATGGATATTTATTACTACACTTTTTGGTCGATAGGTTTGTTTGTTTGGTTGTAGTTAAGCACAAAACTAAACAATGGGCTATCTGTGCTCTGCCCACCACGGGTATCGAAACCCGGTTTCTAGCGTTGTAAATCCGCAGACATATATTGGAGCCCAGTCGGGAAGGAGTTTTGTTGAAAAATTTTTACATTTCCTGCCGGACCGGATGTGACCTAGTGTGCAGGGCCATAATTTGAAAGTTCCAAGGTTTGAACCCGCGAGATGCCAATGAACACTCTCTGCATTTTCAGCTGTCGGTTCATTATAAAAATAGCATCCAATTCTGCCATATTAAGAGTTGCTGTGTGGATGACAAGGGCTGCTAGTCAGTTGCCCTCTCTCTGATCAGCGATTCTTAATTAGGGACAGTTATGTCTGAACTTTGGGATCCCTGATCTGACCGTCCATTTATCGCATACAGTACGGTTTAGGTTGAAAATTACCAAATACCAAAGGACTGTTGGCAAAATTATTGACCAAAAACAACTACCAGGATTAATATTTAAATTGTAACTCATCAGAATATGTAAAAAAATTGGATTTTTGTTTTAATAAAACTTCAGATAAGTGCAGTCAACAGAAACAAAATGGCGGATATTTTTACATTTTGTCCTGAAAGGGCGATGTTCTGTACAAAAAAAATCTTTGTATTTACAAATATGATTATTATAAAAAAAGACATTTTTATCATATTTGACCACTCTAATATAATATAATGTAAATTACGATTTTAATTGAATATTGGACGGTTTATGGTGCTATTTCTGAAAAAAATCTGCAACACAAAAAAAAAGTAAAGAAATGCCAAAATTTTATCACCATTTCCCATTATACCAAATCCACAGTTCGCCATGACATACCAAAATATAGCAATACAAATTGACGAGGGGTTGAAATACGTGGTTTCAATTTTAAGAAAGCTATGAGGTAAAACAGTCTAGTACTGTGAATATGATATACGAGGTGAATGTGGACCATTGAAAAGTGTTTTCGTATGTATAGCTTTGTCTTATTCTTGTTCATGGTTAAATAAAGCATGAAATGAATTTTGTTTCATGTGGGAGACCTTTTGCGTTATTAAGGTCACCCTGAATAACCTTCTATTATTACGCTACTTCATACGAACCCAGAGGTATCCCAAGATGAAATACGTTAGAGGACATTTAGCAAGAATAATACAAAACCATACAAATGAAAATAGTTCTTACACAGTCCGTATTTACTTCTTATATCATATTCACAATACTACATCATTTTGCTTCCTTACGCTCACATAGGTTTCATTACTCTGATCCCCATATTTTAACCATTCCTCAATTTGTATTACTTAATATTTTGATATATGTCATGAAATAGTAAATGAAAATGTTTAGATTAAAAACTAGCTTGAAACTCAAAACTGTGGGTTTGGCGTTACGATTAATGATGAGAAATTTCTGCCGTGTTTTTTTCCATTAGTCGAGTTTTTCGGTTTTTTTCTAGATGTAACATCTTAAAAAGGCAAAATATTTAAATCATAATCTGCATGAAATTATCTTGTAGTTAAAGAAGTCAAATATGCTAAAATGGTTTTTATAATCATCTTATTTGCACATATAAAAATCCTTTATATATATATATAACAGCGCCCTCTCCAGAGAAAAGAGAGTCCGTCATTTGATTTCTATTTACTCCTTTGATCTGAAATTGATGTTAAAAATGAGATACTTCTTGTATACTAACACTGACGTTTGGTCAATAGTCTTGCCACTTCTCCATTCTTGGTCATTATTCAGGATACATAGTGATACATTGTTTTGTATATTTTATAATAATCATAATACTTTTAAACTCTCTTTCAAAGTATGAACAAAATGTATAATAATACAACATGCATAACAATTTCCGAATAAACGTTTTACGAAACTGTCAACACGAAATATAATGATAAAATATACATAACAATGAACTGAATAAATCCACCCCCGATTACAAACCAAGAAGTTTTAAAATGGTGTGAAAAATCTACGTAACAATGTACTGACTAAATCCTTTCTGAATAGTGATAAGGAAGTATTATGATTATTATAAAATCCACGTAACAATGCCCCGAATAAACTCCATTCTGGTTAGTGATTAAGAAGTATTATGATCATTATAAAATCTACATAACAATGTCCTAAATAAACTCCTTTCTGAATAGTGATTAGGCTCACTCCCGATAATAGAATAAAGCTATTTGTAATGATAAGTAACATAACGATGTTCCAATTTTTTATACATTCCATACACATATATTTCATTATTATTATAACTCTTCCTAATCTATAGTTGGAACATCGTTATGTTACTTATCATTACAAATAGTTTTATTCTATTATCGGGAGTGAGTTTTTATATACATTCCATACACAAATATTTCATTATTATTATAACTCTTCCTAATCTATAGTTGGAACATAACTTGGTATGTTTATTTTTATTATCATTATAAGTTTTATAACATTTCTTGATCATTTGTATATTTATTATCACTATACGTGTAGTTTGGACTTTGTAAAACACGTGAGCATCAAAAGCAGTTAAGTATCCGTTTCCACAGAAACACACGTACGTGACTATCTACACTCTAAGCTTTACGATGAAACATAGTTCACACCGAATGTATATATCGAAACACTCCAACTTTAGTTTGTCACATATAATAAATGTTTTTAAAGACTATGTATTTAATGACACTTAAAACGAAGCTTGTTGCTGTAAATAAGACTAGTTTAGATGGATAATTTTTCAGCCTTGCCTAAGTTAGTGTTAGCATCACATTCCAGTGCAATAAATTCTTGCTTAGTGAACCCTGGGTCGATGGTAGCCTAGTGGCTAGTGTGTCTGGCGTGGGTCTAGCAGTCCAGTGTTCGAAAAGAAATGTCGCTGAACACGTTCCGCACTTTTGGCTGTGGGCACGTTACAAAAGTGACAGTCAATCCCGTTCGTTATTTGGGCAAAGTGTCCACGTACACATAAGGGGCTGCTCAGATTGAAAATACTAATATCAGTAATTTGATGTATAGTATATATAGTAATTTATAAAATGCTGTATTAATTACCGCTAAACAATTTTTATTCTCATACCAATGTTTTACTGGACAAGAATAAAGTAAAAAGAAATTGCAACTGTTTCTCACCTATGAACATTCATCGATAGTCTGCTATACAAGTTCTGTCGTTCTGGTTAAGCTAGCAAGCAAACTTGGTTACAAAGAATCATCACGCTTCACTATAACATGTGCAATTGGCCGTGCATAACAGAGTGAACAGGGCCCTAATGAAGATGCGCAGTTGAGTGGGACGGCACGTGCCGAGAAGAGGACACAGCGCGAGATGACTGATCATCTTTTAGGTTCGCGTGAGAGATGGCGGAGTGCGTCCCATACCTTGATATGGTATGAGCGCTTATTGGCCTTTCTTCACGTGCTTCTGTCATGGTATAATTGTGGGAAAACGTGTAAGTTATGATATGGAAGTGGTTGTTCAGTTCATGTCACAAAGTCATTCTTTCATATCATTTTATTAACATACAGACCTACTTTGTGCTCCTATAATTTAATTGAAGGTGAGCTGACCATTCAGCGATTTAATGGGAAATATAGAAAACAATTAAACAATGCATATCTAAGAATTTAATGCTGAAGAGTTTTCATAAAGATAGAACCCACTACTCAGGGATTTACAGTAACTTACTAATAACATTGAACTTTTCGGACAGCCCCTGTGTTCTGTGGAGCGCTAACAGACAGTGACCACGTGCTCACAACTGACTTTTTCCTTTGCTCATTTCCTGGAAGTCGAAGTGGACGGTAGTAACGACCGGAAGTTGTCATTTCAGTTTGTATTGTTATCATG
>NW_013667193.1:193102-196782 GCF_000517525.1 Limulus polyphemus
GGAAGTCGAAGTGGACGGTAGTAACGACCGGAAGTTGTCATTTCAGTTTGTATTGTTATCATGTTTGAAGGTCCTAACAGTAGCTGTACCTACGGACAGGTCCTTCCTACTGACCTGAACAAGGGTGGAACTGGTGGAGGGGGTGGTAGAGGGCTGATTCCACCTCCGTCTTCTTGCTCCGTGAACGTTAAGGTGGAAGCCTTTGGTGCAAGGGACGATTGGCCCGGATGTGCTTACCGCTACGGCGCAACTTCCCAAATGTCGTCTGTCCCGGTCGACAGCGTCCTCTCTTGTCGCCGCTTTTCCCCGGGTAAGACTTCGTCTATCAGCACGGAAGTGACCAGCAAGTCGGCAGGCCTCGTAGCATCCGTGGCTCCAACCTACCGAGATAGGTACTTCTCGCCGAGTGCATTTAGTAACGTCCCAGCTGTTTCGCCTCTTCTCCTCGGCCACTACACCTCCGACAAACATACAATCAACGGTCAAATGGACGTTTCCTCCCGTTCTTCTTCCTCGTGCCGGCCTACCGGTAGAAGCCTCAGCTCCGAAAAGCGGGTAGTTATGCCAGCAGGTTAGTTTAATTTCTTTATTAGCTTTATAACTCTTATTATTTGTTACCTAAGGACAATTTCTCATTTGACCACGTGCTGGTAATGTATTACGTCATAGTTTTAGTTCATAACTGTAAAGGATCAAACTGTGAAATAACAGCTACTTCGGTTACTTTGCAAAACCATTTACAATAACAGGTAAAAACAAATCGTTTAGTGGAAACAAAAGGAAGTAACTTTTATATTTGCTGTTTGATTTTCTCTGGAAACTCTGTTTTCGAGACATTTATTTAAACTAGATATTGGAACACATTTTTAATTACCCCGTTATTTTGCCAATTAACAGAATATTAACGAGGTGATTCTTCTTGCCTTATCCAAGTCGTACTTTCAGTTTACTAAAAGTATTTGCCATGTTCTTCTACTCGTAATTAGCTCTGTATTTCTATACAGTACCGATTCTTTCTTCCGAATTTCAGTGGTCTTTTATGATAGGATGTAAGAACGTTGAGTTAAATAATTCGTGGCAGTTCTTCTATCATTTTCAACTAAATATGATCAATTATTGGGATGTTTTGTTTGTTTGTAATTAAGCACAAAGCTACACAATGGGCCATTTGTGCTCTGCCCACCACGGGTATCGAAACCCGGATTCTAACGTTGGAAGTTCGCAGACATACAGCTGTGCCACTGGGGGGCTGGGATGTTTTGTAAACCAACAAAGAAAATCTGAACTCAATATTCGCTAATTATATTTGACCATGTAAGTTTTGAAATTTATTATGTTTAAAGATCTTGATAAGTCTGTTTACGGTTGGTTACTCAAACGCGGACCAGCAAAAGAACTTAACTCTTGCTACCTATTATTTGGAATTTTTCTATTTTTTGTGGCTGTCAAAGTTAGACATTGCCCAAACTTTAAAACCTTTACTGACGGTTAAATCAATACCTTATTCAACTGTTTTTGTTTTGTTTGTTTGTTATCAAGCACAAAGCTACACAGTGGACTCTGTGTGCTGTCCTCACTGCGGGTATCGAAACCCGATTTTTAGCGCTATAAACCCTTAGATTTACCGCTGAGCCACCGAGGAACCATTTATTCAAAATATATAGTTACTGCATTGTTTACCACTGAACCAAAGTTCTGAACATATAGAACTATTGTTTAATATCAGAGCGTAGTAATTAGTAAAGAAGTAATCAGCAGTATTGTTAGCCATGGTTGTACATAAATATGACAAAATTGTTGGCTATTAACGCCACGTATTTATTACTGTATAAATAAGCAGGATTATAAGCGTGGCTACAAGGTAATGTTCATAATATATCAGAGGGTTGTCAACAGTTATTATTACGTCTTTATTATAGCGAAAGCTAGCAGGATTATAAGCTGTGGCTACAAGGTAATGTTCATAATATATCAGAGGGTTGTCAACTGTTATTATTACGTCTTTATTATAGCGAAAGCTAGCAGGATTATAAGCTGTGGCTACAAGGTAATGTTCATAATATATCAGAGGGTTGTCAACTGTTATTATTACGTCTTTATTATAGCGAAAGCTAGCATGATTATAAGCTGTAGCTACAAGGTAATGTTCATAATATATCAGAGAGTTGTCAACAGTTATTATTACGTCTTTATTATAGCGAAAGCTAGCAGGATTATAAGCTGTGGCTACAAGGTAATGTTCATAATATATCAGAGAGTTGTCAACTGTTATTATTACGTCTTTATTATAGCGAAAGCTAGCATGATTATAAGCTGTAGCTACAAGGTAATGTTCATAATATATCAGAGGGTTGTCAACTGTTATTATTACGTCTTTATTATAGCGAAAGCTAGCATGATTATAAGCTGTAGCTACAAGGTAATGCTCATAATATATCAGAGGGTTGTCAGCTGTTATTACTGTGTCTTCACTATGGAAGAAACTATAAGGATCGTAAGCCGTGGCTACGAAGTAAAGTTCACATTGGAATATCAGAGAGGTTTTAATTGTGTCTTTATTATAGGAGAAACTGTCAGAATTATTAGCCAAGTTTGGCAAGTAAGTTCCTATTTATAAATCACATTGTTTTTAGGAGTTATTGCTCTGTTTTTGATCAGACTCAGCGGAGAGTTTAGTCATGTCTGACAGGTAATTGTCATAGTTGGATCAATAAAATGCAATCCTGTTTGTAATTGGTCATCTCATTACAAATAGCAAATTTAGTATGATAGTCTTTTAACGCAAGTTCTCGTGAGAGGAGGAAATAATCTGTGTCCAAACGTTATGTGTTGAAGTAACTCAATCCAGGCAAACGTATTGTGTCATAAAATACAAGTAGAACTAGAAAAGGTGTGGTGTAGTGTAGAGTTTTGTACTTGGTGTGTATATATATGTAAAGCAGCTGGTATATCTGTATTTCGTTACTCTAAACATAACCATGTAAAACTTGATAGTAATATGTAACTCGTAATAACGGCTGCTTTAAGCCTTATATTCCTTTGTTAACTTAGTACATGATTAATAACCTGTACATCGTGGTCCAAAAGTTAACTTATATGGAATATGACGATGTAAAATTAGTAACATTAACTCGTAACGACTACTTTAAGTCTTATAGTCATTTGTTGGTCTTATTTAATATTTTCGTGAACAGTAAATTGCGGTATAACTACTCCAAGAAACCCTTAACTACTGTGGTAACCCAACTGATACATTTCCCTGGATTGAACTAGGCACCTCTAGCACAATAAGTGGTGGTAACCCAACTGATGCATGTCCCTGGATTGAACCAGGTACCTCTAGCACCATAAGTGGTGGTAACCAAACTGATGCATGTTCTTGGATTGAACCAGGCACCTCTAGCACCATAAGTGGTGGTAACCCAACTGATGCATGTCCCTGGATTGAACCAGGTACCTCTAGCACAATAAGTGGTGGTAACCCAACTGATGCATGTCCCTGGATTGAACCAGGTACCTCTAGCACCACCATAAGTGGTGGTAACCAAACTGATGCATGTTCTTGGATTGAACCAGGCACCTCTAACACAATACGTAGGTGGTAACCAAACTGATGCATGTTCTTGGATTGAACCAGTCACCTCTAGCACAATAAGTGGTGGTAACCCAACTGATGCATG
>NW_013667193.1:197734-218350 GCF_000517525.1 Limulus polyphemus
TGATGCATGTTCTTGGATTGAACTAGGCACCTCTAGCACAATAAGTGGTGGTAACCCAACTGATGCATGTTCTTGGATTGAACTAGGCACCTCTAGCACAATAAGTGGTGGTAACCCAACTGATGCATGTCTCTGGATTGAACCAGGTACCTCTAGCACCATAAGTGGTGGTAACCAAACTGATGCATGGTCTTGGATTGAACCAGGCACCTCTAGCACAATAAGTGGTGGTAATCCAACTGATGCATGTCCCTGGATTAAACCAGGTACATCTAGCACAATAAGTGGTGGTACTCCAACTGATGCATATTACTGGATTGAACCAGGTACCTCTAGCACAATACGTGATGCATATCCCTGGATTGAACCAGACATCTATAGCACAATAAGTGGTGGTACCCCCAACTGATGCATGTTCCTAGATTGAACCAGGTACCTCTAGCGCAATAAGTGATGCATGTCCCTTGATTGAACCAGACATCTATAGCACAATAACTGGTGGTACCCCAACTGAATCATTTCCCTGGATTGAATGGGGTACCTCTAGCACAAGAAGTGGTGGCAACCCAACTGATGCATGTTTCTGAATGAAACCAGGTACTTCTCACACAATAAGTAATGGTAATCCAATTGATATATGCCCCTGTACTGAAATAGTTCCTTTAGCGCAATAAGTGAGCGCTCTATTATCTGAGTTAAAGAGTTAAACCCCTAGGAACTGTTAATAATGCAACTTTTTAGCACTTATACTTGAGCAATGTTTCTATAAGAATATAATTTTGTTGTATTAAACTAATGAGCTGTCAGTTTTATTGATAATCCCTCTAACCAATTGTATATTTTTTTCTAGATCTCTTACATACAGGCAAAAGATTAGTAAAGAATTAAAAAAAAACATATCAAATTAAAACTAGATAGGTATTCATATATTTCTTAGGCAGAAACTAACTGAACAGATAAATGTCCCGTGAGAAAATATTGTCCCTATATAATAGCAAACTACAATGATTTTATTTGAAATATTATGTTAAACCGTTTGTTGTATGAACAATTGTCGTACCATGACATATACTGTAATTAAAGTCGGACTCCCTTGTACGCTTACATGTTAATATCAATTATATTAAGACATTTTACTTCTCATGACATCAAATGATAATGAATAAAAACATACCTCTTACTTATGCACGTGTATTTCATCATAAATACATAAACAACGCTCGAGGCAGGTGCAGTGCAGGGGAACGTGTAGCAGTACGAGTCTCGAGGCAGGTGAGACAAGCGCATACTAAAACGTGCAAGTATAAAGAATGATAAATGATTAATAGAATTTTTTGACGTTTGGTCTGCCAACAACTGCCTCGAGGTTAAGCTTCGCGTATTCACCATGGATTATGTTATTACGGCAAAATACTAACCTCGGCAATCCGAAATCAATTTTGCTGTCATGTAAGTATCGAAATCAAACCCCCAGCTACTGTATGTTACACGACTTAAATCGGGCTATAAATATGGATTTGTCCATGTTTGATGATCAAGTTTCTTTGTAACTGAGTTAACAGCTGTCATAGTTTAGCTTTAATTGATGTATAGACTCCAAAACACGTGAGGTTACGTGCAAACCTTTAGGTTAGCATTGATTTCGCAAAGTCTCTTTAACAATACTCGTTTTGTTCTTCGGTTTCATTAATACCCGTTTTCCTGATTTTTGCAGGTTGTCTTGTTCGCTAGGACATCTATACAGTGATATACAGTTAAAATCATTAATGATATGTTTTTTTGTAACATATATATTTGTTGAAGTTACGATCAACTATGGAACAGCATTTCGTTTGACCCTCAATAACCGGACTTAACCCTGGAATTATCGATAGGATTGAGGACCAATCAGGTTTTTAAACACCTTTATCTAATCTAATTTTGTTCCATGTTGCTTGCGTGTTCACGACGGTTTTTCATCTTTTTTTTTAATGTTTACAGGACTCCTAATGACAAGTGAATCACACACACACACACACAAAATACCGCATATATTTCAATTAATCCGGCTAATTAATGCTGGGTTTCCCACGTACATTACGTAGAAAATGGTGTAATGTCACACAGTGGTTTTGTTCAGTTCTTTACAGTGAGTGTTGTAACAGGATAAAACATAAAATTACCCTTTATGCTGCAATATGTAGACTCCTATAGTGGTGAAAAGTATGAAAACTTGAGTCAAAAATGTCGTTTCAAGAAAAAATGGAAGGGAGAATTATTGGTTTTCGGATATTCGCGCAGATCTACTCAAGGGCTATTTGTGCTATTCGTCCTTAAATGTGAACTGACAGACCAGCTGCCTTTCCTCTAGTCTATCAGTTCAAAATTAGAGACAGCTACACCTGAAAAAGCGAAACATCTCGATTCTTGTTTGTATCAGAAGTATTCTAACTTATAGTGAAGGTAAGGTATGGGGTTTTCTGAGAATACAAGAACAAATTATTGTTTGTTCATAGCGCTCTCTACCCGTTGTTGCTCATACAGGAACTTTATATGAATGAATCAATTTGAATTCGCTTCCCTTAGTATACGAGAGCAGATGTGACGTACTTATTCGCACGTTTTGCGATACAATGTACTTTACCCCTATCAAAGATCGCTGTGTTATCTACAATGTACATTACCCCTATCAAAGATCGCTGTGTTATTTACAATGTACTTTACCCCTATCAAAGATCGCTGTGTTATCTACATGTACTTCACCCCTATAAAAGATCGCCGTGTTATCTACATGTACTTTACCCCTATAAAATATTGCTGTGTTATCTACAATGTACTTTACCCCTATCAAAGATCGCCGTGTTATCTACATGTACTTCACCCCTATCAAAGATCGCCGTGTTATCTGCATGTACTTCACCCCTATCAAAGATCGCTGTGTTATCTTCAATGTACTTTACCCCTATAAAAGATCGCTGTGTTATCTACAATGTACTTTACCCCTATAAAAGATCGCTGTGTTATCTACAATGTACTTTACCCTATCAAAGATCGCTGTGTTATTTACAATGTACTTTAACTCTATCAAAGATCGCTGTGTTATCTACAATGTAATTTACCTCTATCAAAGATCGCTGTGTTATTTACAATGTACTTTACCTCTATCAAAGATCGCTGTGTTATCTACACTGTACTTTACCCATATCAAAGATCGCCGTGTTATCTACATGTACTTTACCCCTATAAAAGATCGCTGTGTTATCTACAATGTACTTTACCCCTATAAAAGATGCTGTGTTATTTACAATGTACTTTACCTCTATAAAAGATCGCTGTGTTATCTACAATGTACTTTACCCCTATAAAAGATGCTGTGTTATTTACAATGTACTTTACCTCTATCAAAGATCACTGTGTTATTTACAATGTACTTTACCTCTATCAAAGATCGCTGTGTTATCTACAATGTAATTTACCTCTATCAAAGATTGCTGTGTTAGCTGCATGTACTTTACCCCTATCAAAAATCGCTGTGTTTTATCGGTCCTTTTTTTCTGTATCAAGACAAGAGAATAACAGGATAACAATGAAGTGATGTTAATATCGGTCAGAGAGAAATCATACGGTAGCCATCGTTCCCGCTATATCAACACATGTAGAAATATCCCGCTATACCAACACATGTAGAAATATCCCGCTATATCAACACATGTGGAAATAACCCGCTATACCAACACATGTGGAAATAACCCGCTATACCAACACATGTAGAAATATACCGCTATACCAACACACGTAGAAATACCCCGCTATATCAACACATATAGAAATATCCCGCTATACCAACACATCTAGAAATATCCCGCTATACCAACACATCTAGAAATAACCCGCTATACCAACACAGGTAGAAATAACCAGCTATACCAACACATTTAGAAATAATCCGCTATATCAACGCATGTGTAAATTACCCGCTATATCAACACAGGTAGAAATAACCCTCTATTCCAACACGTTTAGAAATAATCCGCTATATCAACACATGTAGAAATACCCCGCTATATCAACGCATGTGTAAATTACCCGATATATCAATCATGTAGGAATAACCCTCTATACCAACACATGTAGAAATACCCCGCTATATCAACATATGTAGAAATTGCCCGCTATATCAACACATGTAGAAATTGCCCGCTATATCAACACATGTAGAAATAACCAGCTATATCAATACATGTAGAAACAACCAGCTATATCAATACATGTAGAAATACCCCGCTATACCAACACATCTAGAAATAACCCGCTATATCAACACATGTAGAAATACCTCGCTATAGCAACTCATGTAGAAATACCCCGCTATATCAACACATGTGTAAATTACCCGCTATATCAAACCATGTGTAAATTACCCGCTATACCAACACATGTGGAAATTACCCGCTATACCAATACATTTGGAAGTTCGTCACTAAAGCACGTATGTTACGTAACAAGTTTGGACACACAGGAAGTTTGATGTAAGTCTTTCCGTTACAATCCAAGCTTTAGCAATGCATACAAAGTCCGTATCATTTCCTAGAAAGCCCCACCACGCAAACTCTACCAATAACTTCTACATACACATACATTACGTTTCAGTTTTGTTTTTTGAAAGAACAGATTGATAGTGAGAATTCTCTTTTCGGCTCGGTTCTTTCACCTTCTCCCTTCCCTCCCCCAGTCGCTCGGCAGTAAGTCTGAAGGCTTATAACGCTAAAAACCGGGTTTAGATACCCGTGGTGGACGCAGGATAGATAGCCCATTGTGTGGCTGTATGCTTAACAACAGACAAACAAATCGTTTGGGTTCTGTCTGTTTATAACTAAATAGTTATTAAACATGGATGTTGCGCTCTACACGTACACATTATGTTTGCCTTTGATTTCCCTACAACGACATATAGGTAATAAAAGGTTCTGTATTCACCGTTGTTTTCCCAAGATCTGAATCTTTATATTTAGCAAGCTCTTGTAATGGCGTTGAGTTTTAACTTTGTCTTCTAAAAGATCGATGATAAATATTTTGTTTTCAGTGAGAATTATCCAAATTCAATCACAGCCTTGGTTTCTGTACTGTGAAGAAACTGTAATTCTTTTTAATTACACAAGGCTCAAGACCCTTGTTTTCAGAAAAACTAGTTTGAAAGATGTGTATGTGCGTTTAGCATGTCTGCTGATTCTATAGTTTTAGGCACCACCTGGTGGAATTGTGATGAAATATTCCAGTTACTCCAATGTATAAGTATTATGCTTTTTATAACACTGTCTCATACTTATAGATCTCGCGTCAGAAATAATTTCTAAACCAGTAATAATTGAGACCAAGGGCTGAATAGAGTGGATTTTGGAAAGTCGTAGCGGTCGGGATAACTCAGAATTGTAGCTCAAAAGATATAATCAACTACCGTTTCTTAATTGCATTTAAAATATCCAAGCACAACTTAACAACATTAAATAATAGTAGTTGAGACTAACATGTGCCGGAGGAGCTGTGACTGCTTATTTATGGTTCAAAATTTAAAGAATTTTGTGGTGTGTTGGATAGCGAAAGGGGCATTATGGTCTCTAATCACATTTTTATTAATTTAGACCGTGTGCGTGTTATTGAATGTTATAATGGCTGTTAGCGAGATATCGAGGCATTCATTGTGTTCCCTGATTACTTTTTATTTATAAATTACTGCCATTAGCGGATTCTGAGATGCCCTGACAGCTGCTGATTAGAGATCGGAGCATTATGTGTTTTTGATCATTTTGTTAGGAATTGGGGCAATTTGTAGGTCCTTAGATGCCCTGATAGCTGCTGATTAGAGATCGGAGCATTATGTTTTCTGATCATTTTGTTAGGAATTGGGGCAGTTTGTAGGTCCTTAGATGCTCTGACAGCTGCTGATTAGAGATCGGGGTATTATGTTTTCTGATCATTCTGTTAGGAATTGGGGCAGTTTGTAGGTCCTTGGATGCTCTGACGGCTGTTGATTAGAGATCGAGACATTATTTTTTCTGATAATTCTGTTAGGAATTGGGGCAATTTGTAGGTCCTTGAATGCTCTGACAACTGCTGGCTAGAGGTCGGGGTAAGTTTTGTGACTATTTTTATATGTTTTCTGAACACGTTTGTTTGTTTGTTTGAAGTTAAGCACAAAGCTACACAATGGGCTATCTGTGCTCTGCCCACCACGGGTATCAAAACCCAATTTCTAGCTTTCTGAACACCTGTCATAAAAGCTCTTTGACTACTTCCGGTCAATTATTGAACAAGCTCTATGTTTTTGAACTTGAAACTTATTATATATGCACTGTAAATGTATTTTTATACCCAAATAGAAATAAACTTAAAAACGCATATATCTTAGTTCCATTTATTTAATACTTTTAGAGTAAACAAAAAAAAAAAACACTGCTTACATACATGTAGCAAAAATGGCTTTAATTGCATTCACCAAACAAAATGGGGGCGTTAAAATTCAGAAACTTAGTATGGTCAATATGAAATCCAGCTTTGCCTGGCTCATTTTTGATATTAAGGGCACCTTGCTGGGAGGGCATTTGGACGCAGTCGGAAGAGTGCCCTTACTGTCGAGGTTATACTGTAGTTTCAAAAAATGTGTTTAAAAGCTAATGAAGTCTGTATTCCTATTTGTAATTCCAGAGTTAAACGTAACAGAGTAGAAAACTAAAACAGAAACGTCAGAGTTTCGGTTCGTGATCTATGTGTTTAAAATCTAATGAAATCTGTATTCCTATTGGTAATTCTAGAGTTCAACGTAACAGAGTAGAAAACTAAAACAGAAACGTCAGAGTTTCGGTTCGTGATCTGATCAATGTAATATCTAAGAGATCTATTGCAGAAGCTGAAGTCTTGGAATCATCGCTCTTTACTGTGATCTATAGTTCGACGACTATGACAATTTGAATCATATTTTTCTATTTGTAATATCATCAGCAGATTCATACTTACAACCTTAAGTTTTAACGATTAATAATACATACATTTTCTAGTAATTGTGAACGATAGCTATAACGTGTTTGCTATACGTTTCTAGAACTTTCTGTTTTACAGAAAAATCAGCTTCAAACGTAGGAAAAACAGTAAACTACATTTGACGATTTCACTTTCTGCAAAGTCAGCGGTTTTGGATTAGATTTATTTCAGGAGAAAAGCCTTATAACGTTAAGGCGGACACGACGTGTTTAACGATCAATCCAGGCGTACGAGACCACTCCTTTTTATTGATCTTGTCTTCCATTTCAAGATGATGCCATCCCCGCCTTTAGCCTGAAACTGTCCAATAAAATCCCTAAATGAAATGCGCTAGAAAATAAAGTTAATTTAGCAGTGGGAGGATAAACATGACTTGAAGAATTTCTGCTCATTCAATATCACGTTTTACGGACTAACTTAAAATGAGTCTCCTATAATCGTAATGGAAATTTAGTGAACGTAAACCACGAAAACCCTGGCATGGTATTACTTTAGTTACAGGAAAAGCGTTTATCTTGAGCTTCAGAAGGTCTAGTAGAGAGAATCCAACGGGGTTTTTGCAACACCAATTGTTCTACAGAAAAGTATAAAGTGTGAGAGCGGATAGTTTTGGACAAATATCGTGTAAATAGTATACAATTTTAGGCTAAAACATTACATACAACATTTTTATTTCATTCGAACAATGTTGCATTGTGTATATTATCAACAATAACATTATTTTTATATATTTCATTAGACGTTTGTTCAACGTACTGTACATCCCAGTCATACTAGTAGCGCGCCTTGTTCTTTGCTCTTAAGTTCAGGAACAAGATTTAATCAGACCTCTAAAGTCTGAGGTTTGTTCCGAATATTGATACTGTATATTAGCCCAAAAATTTGACTTTTTTTTTCGTATATCACATTTCACCCTCCTTTGTAAAACCATAAATCCTGAAATCTATTAGCTTGAGCACAATAACAAAAATAATAGGCACCCTCAAACAGTTTATAAACCTATGTCAACAGGAGTTTAGTGTTTGGTAAAACAAGTAGCAAGGTCAAGCTGGAAATGTGGTGTGTTCAGGATGTGTCCAAGTTAGACAGGTCAAATGTTGTATGACCTCACTATTCTTCCAAAGAATGTCAGCGAGAACCAGCCTCATGTTTTGGATGAAATTGATCTTTTGAAAGTTATGCATTATATATACAACAACAACAAAAATAAACCTATGGCCAATCTTCGTGCAAGTTTTGACCCATCTTGAACTTTTGAGTACTCAAACCTGTCACAAAGGAAAATTAAGAAACGATGACAACAAGAACAAAAATATATTCAGCGGTTTACCTACTAATAATGGGGTTTGTTTAACTAATTTTTCCTTTTAAAATTGGTCATACTTGTGTAAAACTTTGTAACCTTGGCCACATTTTTGAATGCCACTAAGGTATCGAGGCTGAACGATTTTCATGACGTCTTCACAATACCATCAGTCATAGTTGTCCCATGTTAAGTAAGAAACAATACATTCATGTACTTAAGCTGCAGCAATGACATTTAAGATTTAAATCTTTTTTTTGGGGGGGGGGGCAAATTCTAACACATATCCAAGAACACCTTAGCTTTTTCTAAAGTGAAAATGCAATAATATGTGGCCTGGCATTGGGCTAATCTGTAAGTTTACAATCAGCACCGTAAAAACTGATACTTTATCATCAGGTTGTTTTAATCTTCTTGATGAGGGGAGATTGCTCTTCTTGCTTCCCACAGTTGACATCCCAATTGCTGCATAGGATATGAGTATATAATGATTTATCGCCCCTATTCACGAGAAATATGCAACAAGGTTTATTTGTCCATATCTGCTATTAATTATTATAAAACACACTACACGAAACCGTACACGAATTTCGATGGAAAAACTGATCATCATCCATTATGGAAGATCATCTGTTTTAAAGTTGTTGAGTTTTTTTTACGTCAAGAAGGCAGGTTCCTAACACACAAAAACATAACTAGTTGAAACTAAATCCCTTTTAAACAATAAGGTTATGCAGGATGGGCTTCTAGTAAAATATTATAAGAGGTCAATGTTGAGTTTTTTTTACGTCAAGAAGGCAGGTTCCTAACACAAAAAACATAACTAGTTGAAACTAAATCCCTTTTAAACAATAAGGTTATGCAGGATGGGCTTCTAGTAAAATATTATAAGAGGTCAAAGGATGTTTACAGAACTTGATGATCGAATGTTTTCATGTTAATTCTGAAGATTTAAACAAGTTGCGTCATCACTATAGCGAATCTGACGCCAAAACGTTTAATTTTTCTTTCTCAAAAACAGGGTGAAATTTTTTTATTTTACTGTCTGTTATGAAGGCTACATCTTGTACGATGATTGATTATTAAGAAACCCTAAAAAAATTGCTTATTTTTTCTGTTCACAAATTACGATTTTGTTACAAAAAGTTTATTTCTGTATATTGAATCTCCGAATTATGTTATAGCATTTGATTTTGTGTTGTTTGAGGGCAGTTTTGGGAAGCACAATGTACCACATTTCCAACTTGTACAGTTAGACGTATAATCCTTAAGAATGCATCTGTAATACTACTTTTTAATTAAGTGAGTTCGCATTAAGAGCGAAGGTCAAATCCCGCTATTCAATCTAAAAAGAGTAGCCCGAAAGTGGGCGGCATGTGTTGTTGACGAGCTGCCTTCCCTCTAATCTACAAGATCAAACTTAGAGACAGCTGTGTGCAGATAGCCATTTTGTAGCTTTGCGCGAAATTCTGAAATAAATACTATAAATCAGGAAACCAAGTAGTTAATTAATTTGTTTGTTGTCAAGCATAAAGCTACACTATGGGCTATGTATGCTAGGCCCACTACGGGTATCGAAACCGGATTTACAACTGAGCCACTGGGAGCTCAGGAAACTCAAAGCGCGAATTCCTTAAAAGTCACTTTACACAAGCTTCTTGCTGCGAAGAGACGAACACGAGAAAATTAGGGTTAAAGCATTGCGTTTCTTCCACTGAAAATCTTCCTCCTTCCTTATACGCTTCATTAGATTTTAATAAATTCATAATACACTTTACTCAGTTACTTACGGTTTGTGTAAAAGAACAAGCGTTTGATTTTGGTGAAGCAAACACTTTTAACATGGACGTGATTCAGCAGCGTCAGGAATGAATATCATTGATGAATTTATGGTAAAACATGAACATTATAATGTTGTAATTACCATTAAGGTCGCAGTTCTCAAGATACGTTTATGTATTAGCCAGTTTCATTGTTGTTGTTTGGCTTTCTTTATGTTCATTTTGTATGCAGTATTCAAAACCAATTTCAGCGTTACAAGTTTGTCAGAGACACGAAAGTTTAAGCCACTGCTCAGTAGCTGGGAAGGTGTGATTTTCTACATAGTAAATTTTAATATAGTACTTTATTACACACATACATAAGGATTTCTAGACCTATTTAATACTTCATGTTAAGATATTGACAAGAATGTGATTAAAAAACGTACAATTTCAAAATCCACAGGCTCATTTTCCATTATCCATAAATATGTATACCTTAATATCCGGTTAAAGTTGCATGGTCTCTCGTTTTAAATATTGCAACAAACATGTGTCTGCACACATTAAAACCAATAAATAGGTTAGAAGTAAATGTACACTAGCACAAGTTTTTTGCTTTATTTGGTTAACAGAATGTTGATGCGACCTGACATGGTGTAATTATTTATGGATAGTTGCGGCTAAAACCACTAATATGTTCAGTTGTATAAAACTTATATCGATACAATAACTAAAACCAAAACCAACCTTTTTATTATTTTTCTTGTCAGTAATAAAATGTACTAAGGTAACATTACAAAGATTGTTTACGTTTTGCATTTGTTATTGTCATGAAAAACTTGTAATCAGTCTCGAAACAGAAAAAAAAACGTATACTCTCTGATGCACGGCATGCAAGATTGTGATATTTTCATTATACATTTATGCTGACAGGCGCCTGGTGGCTTTTCGTTAATCAATTCAAACCGTGCGCCCCCTGCTGGTGATGCTACAACAAGCTTTCTCCAATTGCCTGGGAGCCTAACAGAACAAACACGTCACCACACCCCGTGCGGTTCAGGGATGAGTGATACAGGGAGTAGGGAAGTGGTTTGACTTTGAATTAACTATAAGAGATTTAAAATTGGTTGCAAGGGCACAACTTTTCTATCGAAATTTTATCGAGCGTCAAAACACTGGTTGTAACATTGGCCTGAGCTCTGTACACTATGTTCCCTCTCAAGCACTCACAATAGACCACAAGATTCGGGACAGGAACACAAAACATGAAAACTCGGGTGGCGCGTGCTGCGACCCCAACCCATGCTGACACTCATGCTCATTACACGTGCATGTTGATACGCGTGACCTTTGATCGTGTTTTCTTCGAACAAGGGGGAGAGTTCGGAGGATGATCGTTTCAATTAAGGCGTGGGGTGGAGCTCAGTGATGAGCTTTGGTTGTAGCAAGTCATGGGCCTCTTACGGTTACCGTGGGAACAACGCTTTTTAACAAATCATCTTAGGACAAAAGCGCGCTTAATGATGTGATATAACGTGGGTACCTCATGAAAGCTCTGTCAGTTGACATATGCTGCTATTAACTTAACTGGTAGATTTGCTGTTGGAAAACAAGTTAATAAACTTGTTGGACTGTCACATTACGTAAAAGTTTGGCACATTTATGTGTCTTCCCGCATGTTTCACGTTCCACGTGTGTGTTTTTACTGTATCTTGATCCCTGTTTCTCATGATGTTTATTTCCCTATAGCTTATAAGACTTGATCACTCGTATATTTCTGTATGTTACTGTATCTTGATCTCTGTTTCTCAATATGTTTATTTTCCTATAGCTTATAAGACTTGATCACCCGTATATTTCTGTATGTTTGCTGTATCTTGATCTCTGTTTCTCAATATGTTTATTTCTCTATAGCTTATAAGACTTGATCATCCGTATATTTCTGTATGTTTGCCGTATTTTGATCCCTGTGTTTGTTTCTCAGTAGGTGTGTTCATCAATCTATTTATTTCTACTTACCAATATGATTTCGTCGCCCGTGTATTTCCGTGTGTTTAGTGTATTTTGATCTAGGTGCCTGTTTCTTAATAAGTGTGTTCATCAATCTGTTTCTTTTTACAAATCTACACGACTTCGTCACCCGTTTATTTTTTCTGTCTGTTTGTTATTACCTGTTTGCTTGTGTTTCCAAATACGAATAATGTCTTTTTGACTGTTGTGTCCCAACTGGCCTGAGGAGCCATAGTGTTAGGTGAAGGCTTGGATACAGCAGATATAGTGTGGTTGACGTATTATTATACACACTTCTGGAGCCCTGACATTAGGTAAAGGCTTCGTCGGCACTAGATACAGCAAATATAGTGTGGTTGACGTATTATTATACACACTTCAGGAGTCCTGGCATTAGGTGAAGGCTTCGTCGGCACTAGACACAACAGATATAGTGTGGTTGTGGTTGACGTATTATTATACAAACTTCAGGAGTCCTAGCATTAGGTAAAGGCTTCGTCGGCACTAGACACAACAGATATAGTGTGGTTGTGGTTGACGTATTATTATACAAACTTCAGGAGTCCTAGCATTAGGTAAAGGCTTCGACGGCACTAGACACAACAGATATAGTGTGGTTGTGGTTGACGTATTGTTATGCACACTTTACTTTCACTTATTAACGTATGTGTGGTGTTTGGTTTATTGTTAATTTCTGATTTTATCTTCATGTCTTGCTTTTGGGTTATCTGCTAACTTATGTCTGTATTTGTGTTTGCTCATCTATTTCTTTATACATGTATATATATACATGTAGTCTGACTGTTCATGTGCATTTGTTCATCTATTTCTCTGTGGACATATATACATAAAGTCTGATTTCTGATCTGTTCGCCCATGTGGTTTATTTTTCTGTACCTGTATATCTTGATTTTGATCTATTTGTTACTCTGACTATATCTTTCAATACGTATTTGGTCTGTCTGCTAGTATGTATTTGCATGTGTTTGACAGTCTCTGGCCGCGCACTGTGTCCCCTTGACACAAAATTGCGCTCCGCACATCGTGACTATGTGTGCGCTATAAAAATGGCAGTCAAATCCCACTATTTGAGTTGAACACTCCAAGGGTTGGCGGTTTGTGCTGTAGATTAATTGCCGTCCGTTTTGTCTATTAGTTCAAAAGTAGGGGCGGTAAGCGCATATGGTCCGTTTTGTAGCTTGCCGTGAATATCCGAAACAAACTCCCTGGCTGCATGTTTGTTTATCTTGCTGCCTACGAAACGTTTAATAATTCTGACCTACAAACAGAAACAGCAGCAGTTAAATCTATACGCTGGTTTTACATAAAAAATGCCGTTCATCTTCTTACCTTCCTACTCCAGCATTCGTTTGGTGACAATTATTTATAGCACCTTATTATGTCAGGATTCTTACTTATAGTGGTTTTCTAAGAAAACAACAGAAAACTTTCAGACCTTCATAAACGTGATGTAAAATGATTAAACTTATGTTTTTGGATATGATAACTGTCACTACTGGGAAAGACGGAAGTTTTATTTTGAACGAATTAGTATATAAATCGACATTCAACAATCTAACAATGTATTTGAATTTCAGAATTGATAGTGGTTGCTTATTCGTGTACATATCAATCAGCGTGAATTGACAGATTACTTATTTACGGCTAAACAGAAAAACAAAAATCAAAAGTAAATAGGCCCGACATGGCCAGGTGGTTAAGGCACTCGACTCGCAATCTAAGGGTCGCGGGTTCGAATCCCCGTCACACCAAACATGCTCGCCCTTTCAGCCGTGGGGGCGTTATAATGTGACGATCAATCCCACTATTCGTTGGTAAAAGAGTAGCCCAAGAGTTGGCGGTGGGTGGTGATGACTAGCTGCCTTCCCTCTAGTCTTACACTGCTAAATTAGGGACGGCTAGCGCAGATAGCCCTCGTGTAGTTTTGCGCGAAATTCAAAACAAACAAACAAAAGTAAATAAGTATATATGTATGATATATATATTTAAAACAACAACAAGAAAAAACTATAGATCCTGTTATGCAAAATATTTACATAATATTAGGAATGTTTGGGGAAATAACGATCAAAGACATAGAGATGTACCTGGGTATTTGTTAATTGTGGGATTGTTTGATTTTATTAATAAATCTTCTCTGATTTTTCTTCTGTTAATGTCAGGTTTATGTTTTAGTACTGTGACATTCTGTTCTGAAAAAAAAAGTTTGTTTGTATTCACGGACTTGGTGGTTTTTAAACCTGATCTTCAAGTTACGTCATCTATGTAAAAGGGTGGGCAACTTTTAGACTTTATTTTGTAAATGTTTCCTGGTGGAGTGAGTTCGTTATTCAATTGTCTTAACACGTGTTTAATTTTCATTCCCAGGTGGAAAACGAATCTAGGGTTATGTTAAGGTTATATTTATGTGCTAGTCTTTTTGAAATTTCTGATAGAGGTGTGCTAATATTTTCTATATATGGGATAGCGCAAGTTATCAGGTTTCGTATATTTTGTGGAGTGTTTGAGTTTGTTTGTTTGTTAAACGCCTATTGTCTGTGTTTTTTAAATTCATTAATAGATTCTATAACTGCTTTAGTAGGGAACTGGTTAACGTTAGTAAATCATTGAGTTAAGTGTGCAACTGCTTCACCGTTGTTTTCTTTGGTGTAAATTGTGTATGCTAAATTTAGGTTTTTTAGAGTGCCTAGCTTCTGATGGATTACATGATTAGAAAACCAGTTTATGTAATTTCCGCTGCATGTGTTTTTTCTATGAATTTTAGAGGTGAAGCCTTGGGGGTTCGTATGATATTAACGTTTAAATAATTTATCGTGGAGTTGTTTTCATTTTCCACTGTGAATTGTATGTCTTTATGTAAGTTGTTTATGTTTGTATGTCTTTATGTAAGTTGTTTATGTACTTCCTTCAGTTACGGACTTGCCATGAGGCATTTGGGTTTAGATGTGTAGATGACGTTTTTGCGGCTTTATTTGTCAAGATAACAAACAAAATCCCTTTAACGCGGAATTTCTGTATCGAAAACAAATAAATGTGACTAGTTGTAACAGTTCGATTAAGTGTTCATGTTTTGAGTTGATTCTCTTTTTGGGGTCTTGAGAAATAGTATCTGCAGTGGGTTGTATTGTCTCGTGTCAAGGGGTTTGAGGGAATAGGTTTTCGAGATCAAAGCTATATATATAATGACGTAACTGTCTAAACTATGTAATTGTTGTAGAAGGTGTAAAGTGTTTTTTAATTGGGTGTTTATTTTGGAAAAATAAGGTTCTAAAATCCAGTTAAAGTATTTACTAAGGTTGTAGTTTAAAGAGTTATGAGAATACATAATTGGGTGTAAGGTTATTGGGTTTTTATGGCCTTTTGGTAAACCGTAAATTTTTGATGTTCTGGGTTGGTTTTTATGCAAAAAATTACAAATTTTAAAGGTAATAGTTTTTTTTTCTTTTAATAATAGTTTGAGTAGTTTTCTCAGTTTTTGTTATATGTTGGGTTAAAGTTAGTTTTTGACTGAGTAAACTTAGACATATCATTAAATATATTTACTATTAAGGAATCCTACTGTTTGGTTGTTAAAATCACGATCAAGTTTTCTTTATCGGCTCTCTGAATGACAATGTCTTCATTGTTTCTAAGAACTTTTAGGCCTTTTCTTTATGCTGTAAAAGCTGTAACTTGTAATAAAATATACTTAATCAGTAAGTAAACGCAAAACGAAACTATTAATTGTTACGTTGAGTTGATGAGCAGGTAAATAAAACAAAACACTATTTGAACACGGATCTTTCGATCCCTAAGCCGAAACGTCAACCACTGGACCATGCCCGGCCAATGAAGTTAGTGCAACGGCGAACAGAAAACACAACGCAACTAAATTAAGGTCGCAACGCTTTCCAGCTCGATTTAGGAAGGGTTTTATCTTTAATTCAAAACTATATGTGAGAAAGCTCAAATATTTTAAAATCCTCGCAAGAACTCCAGAATTGAGTTTTCTATATTATGGATGTAATTCATTAAACATAATTTGTTAGAAAATTTATACTTTTTAATTTTTTTTGTGTTTTCCAGTATTATCTAATATAACATAACTGAGATTTTTTTTAGCACTGTGTATCCAAAATTAATAGTATCAGAAATATATCGTCAGCTGTTAATTTGGTCCTTCAGGTCCTAATGTTCAAGTAATGTTGTTGTAGAAAGCGCGTGCGCGATGTTTCTTCAAATTTCATTACCTTATCTACCTGGAAATAAAAAAAAAAAGAAGACAATTTGAAATGTTCCAAATAAAGTTCTGATGTAGGTTATATTCTGAGATCTCAGAAACATGGCTACTAAATTATCTTGTTTTCTGATTACCAAGAAACTCAGTAGAGGAATTAAGTAGGCGATACCAAGTTTTTGATATTACAGGAACCATTTAAAACAAGCGTTCGATTTTTCTTAAGTGCTAGGGAGATCAGAAACAGGAAACAAACACGGGTGGAATTTCCGGCCGTAAGTTTGGAATAGATAAATATTCCGGAAGTTACTGGTTTGGCCTAACTTCCGGCTAAGAAATCGTGGTTGTTATATATATTTTAAACACATTGAACATACAGTGGGGGGAAAGAAATGGCCCATAAAATACGAATATAGTGGTTTTAGACTTTATGAAGAAGATATTAAGTCTCAGCATTTTGTGCGACATCATTATTCACAAGAACTATAAAATCATCCACCAAAAAAAAAAAATTTTTCTCTTAAAATTAACATATAACCTAACACTATTACGATTTATTCACACTTAGTTATAGGAATTTGGATAAAAAAAAACAATACATATTTTAATTAAGGTGCATTTTGTTCTCCTACGGTTTTGTAGCTTTGTGAATGATTTCATTATTAGAGTTTTTGAGACACTTTTCCACGTTATCTGAAATATCACAGTATAATAGCAAACATTATAGTAATGGTATACCTTTTTGATAATAATCGTTATTCTCAGACTTGCTTTCATAACTAGTAATTTGTAATACATCCAGGGGCGTAGCCATGGGGGTCGGGGATGGGTTAGAAGGACCATTCTAAAAATACGTTTACATTTCATAGCTTATTAATATGACATCTTCTTCGTCTTTACTTTCTTAAGTTTTAGATACTTTCCTTATATAAGTTACGAGTTATTTGCGTAGAAGGTCCACACAGACACATACACCGTAAGTAGAAGGTCCACACAGACACATACACCGTAAGTAGAAGGTCCACACAGACACATACACCGTAAGTAGAAGGTCCACACTGACACATACACCGTAAGTAGAAGGTCCACACAGACACATACACCGTAAGTAGAAGGTCCACACAGACACATACACCGTAAGTAGAAGGTCCACACAGACACTTACACCGTAAGTTGAAGGTCCACACAGACACATACACCGTAATGCTGGCTACTACCCTGATACGCCTACTTAAAACAAAATTATTTTGATGTCGAAGAATGAGCAGGTGTTGACCTTATCTGGAGACTTAGAGAATGTTTGTTCAATTAATTTTGTTAGTTATCACTCCACAATATACACGGATGATTTTTTTATGTTTCATTTGTTAGCGTGATATCATTTTATCGCTCAATCGAAAATTCGTGTTCGGAATCTCTCACCAGAGCTTAGCAATGAATATCATTAAATGCAAGTCATAACGCTGATAGTATACCTACGTCTATGCTAAGAATTGTTGTTGCACTGATCATAAGGTATAAACTGAAATTTTCAAGTGATTTCATCAGCTTATAAATAACCACAGTACCATCTCTAGGAAATTCCTAGTAATTAGAATTAAGTACTGTGGATCGAAAAGTCCACAGTTCGAGTCCGTTATATATGCTGAATACATTCCCGCAGTAATAGAGGTCTTAAAATTATCTACAAAACCGTGTTTTACATTTCTCTGTCTGAGAAGTCTTAAATATGCACTTTTAATTTTACCAGATAAATGTTATATTGAAAGAAAATATATGATTAATGCACGTTATTTGAACCAATAATATTCAGCCCGATAAAATGAAATACGAGTTTAAATTTAGTGAAAAATAGGTATGTTTATAAAACAGTCTATACTTAACTGATAAATTAACACTTTATGTGTTCTTGTTGTTATAAAACTCTAGTTAAATTCCCATATATGATATATACTAAAACCTGATTTATGAGGATAAGTTTGGGAATTTTATCCCTCGTGTTGTTTCATCAAAGAAATGCAAATGCATCAAAGAAAAGATGAAGTATAATACTGGTCTGTTTCCTGTAACTGTTAGATATTTTCGAAAAATAATTACCACAGTGGTACTTAAAGTTGAAAATGTGACTTTACAAGTTAAAGCTTGGGCGTGGCTAACTAGAGATAGGAAATTATGTCATCTGATTGCTCTCGAAGAATAAATCTAGATTTCTGGGAGTCTTTAATACGCATGCACACTAACCTGGATTACACAGCTAGCTATATCTTATTATAAAGATGATTCATTATGTGCGCGTCTGTGTGTTAGTATCCACCATCCAGAACTGGGTGGCTCGATTACCATAATGTTTTGTATGGAAATCGAAAAACCTTCCGACGATTTATAAGGGCTACCTTATTTTAGGACCTTTGCCCGAGAATCCTCCGAAATAGGATACATTCCACTTTTTTTCTCTATAGACTTTTGGCTTGCATTACCCAATCTTGGCTGGTTCGATAAACGTAATATTTTATATGGTTACTGGAAATTGTCCGACGGTGTGCTTGGGCTTTTTGTTTTGAGATATTTTTTCCCGGAAAGAGAATATAAAAAGCCCCTGAAATAGGGCACATTTCCTCTTTTTTATAGACTTTACAGACAGTTAAATGAGTCAATTATTTTCCTCTACAAAGCAATGTATGCAATTACAATCTAATGATTCCAAAAGAAATAAGGAAGAGGAACATTATCTAATATTGTCATTTATACTATTTTTGCTGCCTTAACGTGTACCCTAATGTTTATAAGAAGACACCAACGTTGCATAGCTTTAAATATAATGTATTTTCTTTCTTGTACCGGGTTGATAACTTGCCCATGACTTTTATATGTATACATAATTCGCAGCAACTTGATTAAAGAAGATTCGTTATAGAAGATTAAATTTAAAATTATTCTAATATACACATAAAACTTAAATAAATAAAGTATAGTTAAAACTGCACACTTAGATGTGCATATGCTGACGTAATTTAGGTATCTGCACGTTATAGAATAGAAGTATTTTCACGTGTTCACGTAGACTACAGGTATCTGTACATGCTGACGAAATAGAATAGGGATATCGCTTGAAAAGACTTGACTTACGAAGTTCCTGAACATTCTAATAGCTGTTTTTGATGGCAAATCACGAAAAAAATTATTGTAATTTTATTTTTGTTTTGTTTTCCTTACTTGGTTTTATGCTGACAAATATAAGAGACTGGTGTATGAAATCAACTGTTTTAAGTCTAATTTAAATGTAATCAATATAACACAGGGCATTTTAGAAGGTAAATTGTAACGTTATTCGGGAATTAGTTGCTGATGTCTGTATCTTCCTATATATGTATATAGAGACAAATAAAGGGGGAAACAGACATATACATCTGCATATAATAAAAACATATGTACAAGAACATTTCTAATTTTTATAAAATCACTTTGTAGCTGTTATTCCAGATAGAATTATTTCACAATATTCCTCGCACAAGACAACTTCTACATGGACTAAGAAATACTAGCTGACGTACTGTTTAACGGATGGGTAAGACATAAGGTCCCGGGAGTAACTAAAGGGGAGTGGGTTTGTTTGGGTGTTCTGGATTTCGCGCAAAGCTACACGAGGACAGAGTAAGACTAGAGGGAAGGCAGCTAGTCATCACCACCCAGCGCCAACTCTTGGGCTACTCTTTTTACCAATGAATAGTGGGATTGATCGTAACTTTATCACGCACAATGGCTGAAAGGGCGAGCATGTTTGGTGTTACGGGGATTCGAACTCGTAACCCGCAGATTGCGAGTCGGGCTCCCTAACCACCTGGCCATGCCGGGCCGGGGAAGTGGGAGAGATCAAATTCTATGTCGCTCTCAGAGAGGTCCCGAAGGGTACATGCCAGGTTTGGTGACAATCGGTCCAACGATTTGCTTGTTATAAGAGGAAACATATAAACATTGTTTTGTCAAAGGAGTCATCATTATATTATTTGGATGTTACTTTTGTTTTTGGAAATAGTTTTGAACGTTCAAATAGTTGTTTCTGTTTAAAATTTTGCACCCGATTCAACATAAAGTAACGGACAAAATAATTTTGGACGTTCTGATAGTTGTTTCTGTTTAAAATTTTGCACCCGATTCAACATAAAGTAACGGACAAAATAATTTTGGACGTTCTGATAGTTGTTTCTGTTTAAAATTTTGCACCCGATTCAACATAAAGTAACGGACAAAATAATTTTGGACGTTCTGATAGTTGTTTCTGTTTAAAATTT
>NW_013667193.1:219065-220916 GCF_000517525.1 Limulus polyphemus
TTACTTGTGACTAAATACGTTAGCTAGTTTTATTCATTGCTGTCACCTCACATGTGTTTACTTGTGACTAAATACGTTAGCTAGTTTTATTCACTGCTGAAGCCTGACATGTGTTTACTTGTGACTAAATACGTTAGCTAGTTTTATTCACTGCTGAAGCCTCACATGTGTTTACTTGTGACTAAATACGTTAGCTAGTTTTATTCATTGCTTTCACATACGAATAATACTTCTTTTATATCTTCTAATTGCGGGGCAGGGCACGGCCTGGTGGTTAAGGCGCTCGATTCACAATCTGAAAGTCGCGGGTTCGAATCCCCGTCACTCATCCTTTCAGCTGTGAGGCGTTATAATGTTACGGTCTATCCCACTATTCGTTGGTAAAAGAGTAGCTCAAGAGTTGGCGGTGGGTGGTGTTGACTAACTACCTTTTCTCTAGATTATCACTGCTAAATTGGAACAGTTAACACAAATAGCCCTCGTGCACCATTGCGCGAAATTCAAAACAAATCAAATAGACCAATCTAAATGCGTTACGTTTATAACAAGAGTGTGTTTTACACTACTGGTTTAACATTTCAATTTGCAAGAACACCTATGAACAATTGTATCAAGGAAGGCTATCAAATACCGAGCACCTCTTTTTCTGTGATTTCAGATCCATTGTTATGGAGTCCAGAGCACGTGAAGCAGTGGGTCGAATGGGCAGTAAAAGAGTATAGTCTTCATGATCTTGACGTCTCGCGATTTCACGTGATGGGACGAGACTTGTGTCAGCTAACCAGAGAAGACTTCAGTCGCTTGACAAATCCTTACAACGGTGAAATTCTATATGCTCACCTTAACTTTCTACGACAGAGTAAGTCACTTTTTTCGAATCGACGGTTAATTTAACATGTCAAACAAGAATTGAGGCTCACAATTTGTTTTATCTTTAAAGACTTTCCTATTATATTTACAATAATGCTTGAAAAAACGTTATTTACAAACGTTTTCATGCCAGTACATGTTTGCACAAAGACAACTTTATCAGGTTAAATAGGATGTGAATTATTTTAACAACCTCAATGATAGATTAAGAGAAATATTTGAATAAAAGATTCCGAGATCACAGTGGAAAGGTCATATTCACAAATACTTATACAGTTTCTGAACTATCTGATTTTCTTCATTGTTTTGTCTATGGCGAATTGAAACGAACTACCAAGTAACAGAATGTTAGATTGTAAGTGTTACACGACATACCTGAGATCGAAGATATGGTGATACAGAACGTGATTTCAGTATATATATTGCATTATGTCAGTGTATGACTCATGTTGTTACGTCACATTATTATAGACTACATTTTATTACCGCCTAACATCATATTGGAACACTACTGTATGTCAGTATATAACTTATGTTTACATTATATGTAATGCTCGTAAATGACGTCACATCTACTTATACTACGTCACATTAACACCTGCCATTAAGTTTTAGATTATGAAACTCCATAAAGCTAGAGTATAAAATTCCACAATGTTAGACAATACAGTTCTACAAGGTTAGAGTACAGAGTTCCACAAGGATAGAGTCTGAAGTTCTACAAGATTAGAGTATGAAGTTCCACAACTTTGGAGTATATAGTTATACAACGTTAGGGTAGGAAGTTCAACAAGGTTAGAGTATATAGTTCCACAAGATTAGAGTATGAAGTTCTACAAGGTTAGAGTATAGAGTTCCACAAGATTAGAGCATGAAGTTCTACAAAGTTAGAGTATAGAATACTACAAGATTAGAGCATGAAGTTCTACAAAGTTAGAGTATAGAATACTACAAGATTAGAGTATGAAGTTCTACAGATTA
>NW_013667193.1:221392-244479 GCF_000517525.1 Limulus polyphemus
GAATTCTACAAGGTTAGAGCATGAAGTTTTACAAGGTTAGAGTATGAAGTTCTACAAGGTTTGAGTATGAAGTTCTACAAGGTTTGAGTATGAAGTTCTACAAGGTTTGAGTATGAAGTTCTACAAGGTTAGAATATGAAGTTCTACAATATTAGAGTGTAGAGTTCTACAATATAAGAGTATGATGTTCTACAAGTTTAAAGTATAGAGTTTGACGATGTAAGAGCAGGAAGTTCCTTGTGATTAGAACATGAAGTTCCACAAGGTTAGAATATAAGGTTCCTAAGCGTTACAGTATTAAGATCCTTGTGGTTAAAATATGAATTCCGCAAAGAGTATTATGCTCCTAATGTTTACAGGATAAATCCCAATAAAGAATATTAAGCTTTTAATGCTTAGAATATGAAGTTTAAGTAAAGGCTAGAACGTGATTCTAGATTAAGATCAAAGTTCAAGAGTCGCTCAAGGTTATCATATGTTACAATATTACATAGTTTGTTTTGTTTCTGATAGGCAAAGAGTCAGTTTCAAGGCGAAAAACACACTAACGAGACATCACTAATGAATGACTCATTACTTTCTTCGTAGTACTTTCTTTTACGGTCACCCCAGTTTTTAGGAAACCAACGCCAACCCTATTTCTTCTCTATGGAATAAAATTCGAAATGAGAACAGATCTGTATCGATTCTAGTCCAGCTTTAACATAGGATTTTGTACTATTTTCTTCAGATTTACTATTTGTGCTATTTAAGGGCAGTTCCTTTTTCTACACCATTACCTCGGGCATGGATGTGACTCCAGTGAAAAAGCTCACGGCACGCAGAAGAGATGAATAACTTATATATGCGAACACAAAACACTGAAAGTAAAATGTGTTTTTAAAACGAGGCCCTCTCTTTAAAGTTGATTTTGTGACTCCGAGCATTACTGGTCGTTTAGTTCAATGTTTTCTTATTAATACTTTAACCACAATACATTTACTGTTCTCATATTAAATATACATTGGGATTTATTCCGAAGTTTTTCATGCAAATCTTTGCTTCACATGAATATATTAAAATTTAATCATTGGAAACTTTTTTATGTCTATTTAATAGCATCGTATAATAATTGTATCTCCTATAATATATCAGCGAGAAATACTTTATATTTCCAGGAACCTTATGCTTAGTAATACTGTCATTACTTTGCTCGTGAAATGCCAGTTTTTTACAAGTATATATAACCCTACAAAACTCCGAATATTACGGGTTGTTAATGATATTTTACTGTCTTAATAGTCGTGTAAATAAAATAACTGAACTTCAGAGTTTGTGTGTATGTGTGCTAGGCCTACAGAGCAAGTAACCGACTTATTGCACTGATAGCCCCCCCCCCCGTAGCACAGCGGTATGTCTGCGGACTTACAACGCTAGAATCCGGGTTTCGATATCCATGGTGGGCAGAGTACAGATAGCCCATTGTGTAGCTTTGTGTTTAATTACAAACAAACAAACATTGCGCTGATAGAAAGACCGATTACGCTAAGAATTACGCAGAAACCTGGTTTGAAAGATCTGTATGTATATAGTAGCTTATTTCAAACATTCTTGAGTATATGGAAGTGAATGACACCTTATTCGACATATGGGCAAAATGACCAGGTCAGAGACCCACCTAAGACTTTCTACTAATTTCTGGTAGAAAGCTAGTGGTATTGTGCTCCACTTCTCCTTTAAAGCATTAGTAATCTCCACTACTGAAGAGGGCCATCTTGGCCTTGCCCTAATTCTGAATTCCATTTCACCCCAAAGATGTTCTATCGGGTTGAGGTTGGGGCTCTGTGCTGGCCACTGCAGTGTTCCGATGTTATTTTCTTCAAACCACGCGTTCACATTCCTTGCTTTGCAACATGGGGCGTTATCATGTGGGAAAGTGTAAAGGTCGGTACCATAAAATTGCCACAATGTAGGACACGCAAAATTGTTCAGAACATCAAGGTAGGACTCAGCATTCATGGATTCATGCACTGCGACCAGTGGACCTAGTCCATACCACGAGAAGCACCCCCAGACCATGATACCGCCACCTTCAAACTTCACTATTGGGAGGACATACTCAGGTAATAAGCGTTCTCCAGGCATCCTCCATACCCAAACGCGTCCATCAGACTGGAAGAACATGTAGCGTGACTCGTCGCTCCACAGGACCAATTTCCATTGATCCATGGTCCAGGTTCGGTGTGCCTTGCCCCATGCCAATCTACGGTGTGCATTTGTTTTTGTTATCAATGGCTTGTGGGTTGCAGCTCTTCCGTGAAAATTCAGGGCATGCAGCTCTCGACGTGTCTTGGAAACACTTATAGGATTACCTGTGGCTGCTTGCATCTCCAAACACAGATTCTCTAGGGTCTGAAGACGAGATGAGGTAACCAGCCTTCTCAAGGCGCGTCGGCTCCTATCAGTCAGTATTTTACGCTTACCTGGTCGTTTCTTGGGCTCATTGTCACCTGTGGACTTCCATTTCTTCAGCACGTTGCCAATTGTCGACCTGGAAATGATCAATTGTTGCATAATAGCACGTACAGACATTTTCCCCAAATGACATCCAACTAACGTTCCCCTCTAAAACTCTATTGGCTCTTTCCGTGTACTCATCGTTCGAAACGACTTCCGAGCGAACCGCTGATCACCTTTATAGGCCAAACTATTTGCTTATTTCGTCGTCACACCCATTTTCCTGCAATGAGAGGTGCGTCCCATGATTTTTGGTAGGATAGTGTATATCACAATTAAAACGTTTGCAAAACTGAAAATTTGGAGTGGCATATCGTGGCTCGAGCCTTGGATCTTCTGTTCCGTAACTTGGCACACCAGCGACTGGATTATACCTGGCCCAACTGTATCGGTTTAGTACAGAATTATTATGGAGACAAAAACAATTTCGATTCTCTGTAGCCTCAACTGGAAATCATGAAGTTTTTAGAATCATAAGATGCTCTATCCCACATCTTTTATGAATCTGATATAAAGGAAAACTGTTTTCTGATATAATATGTTGTGAATTGACCTCCAACTGTTGTCGTGCTGGCAAACATAATACATTCAGATATCTTGATGGAGTAATTTCATAATGTCAAATACTACTAAGATTTATCCATTACAGAAGCCATCTTTCGATAAGGCTCATTTTATAGATTTAGATATCGACTTTGCAGACAGCAAGTCTACACGTTATGGGTGGGAAAAAAACAAATGAACTTGCAGCTTTGAAATGTCCGCTTTTAAAATCAAATATAGCAAAGTTCTTTGTCAACGACATATTCTTAAACCATTGTTTACACAGATAATCAACAATTTATCATTAATTTCAGTAAATTATTTAGTTATTCGGCAATTATATTGGTTTAAACAAGCAACAAAACAAAAGGGTAAGATGTCAAGGAGTTACCACGGGATAAAACTATGCATAAGGAGTTTGATAACCTATACCTAAGCCATTCTTTTGAAGTGAATTCTCAACCTTTATTTTTGATTCACATTCCACTTAATATAATATAACCTACAATTCTACTTACCTTCTTTCGTCAACTGCAGTTGTTTTTATTCCTAGCTACGGTCCATTTATTAAAAGTGATTTTTTTTGTTTGTAATTAAGCACGAAGCTACTCAATAGGCTATCTGTGCCCTGCCCACCACGGGTATCGAAACCCGGATTCTAGCGTTGTAAGTCCACAGACATACCGCTGTGCCACTGAGGGCAGTGAAATATGTTTGTTTGTAATTAAGCACGAAGCTACACAATAGGCTATCTGTGCCCTGCCCACCACGGGTATCGAAACCCGGATTCTAGCGTTGTAAGTCCACAGACATACCGCTGTGCCACTGGGGGGGGGGGGGGCATTAAAAGTGATATTTCAGTACTTGTACTTCAGTAATACAGGTCACCCACTTGTTTATACCATAACAGTTATAACTAACAAAGTACATGCATCTTCTCTTGGGTATAAAATGTAATACTATTTTCAATTTCTTCTCTCCCTACATGTTTGCTCAATTTCGTGCAAAGCTACCCGAAAATTACCTACGCTAGCCGTCCCTAATTTAGTAGTGATAGAGTAGAGGGAAAGAAGTTAGTCACCACCACCCACCGCCAACTCTTGGGCTACTCTTTACCAAGGAAAAATGAGGTTGGATGTCATATTATAACGCTCTCACGGCTGAGAGGACGAGCATTTTGATGACGGGATTCGAACCCGCGACCCACAGCTTGCGAGTCGAGTGGCATAATTACCAGGCCATCTTTGCATATTGATTTTATTAAATGCCTGAGAAAAATGTTTAGAACAAAGAACTCGAGAAAAAACTTCAAAATATTTATTAATTAAATATATATATACTCGAGGCTTAAGCGCGATGATTTAAAACGTTTTTAGACTTTAAATGAAATACTACAGGTGTCTCAGAGGTAAATTTGAGAGTTTGAAACGTTAAAATTTGGGGTTCGATTCGTACAGTGGGCACAACGTAAAAATTATTTTGTACAGCTTTACAAAACAAAACAAATAAACCTTTGGCGAAAAAAAGTTAAAGGGAAAATTTATTTAGTTGTATTTCAAATATCGTTTCATCTGGATTTCTTCATCTTCAAAATAATTTAATTTGTAAATACACTTTGTAAAAACATATTTGTTAAGAATGTACTCAAAAGTTTGAGCTTATAACACACACACATTTTAAGCCTACAAAAGATCAAACTCTGTTCGCCATTACAGTAAATCACTACTAAGCCGATTAGGTTGATAATTACACGAAAGTACTTTCATACCCAAGTATTATATGTCACACAAGCCACAACAATTTATCAACGTTTCTGAATAATTATTAGCCTAATCGGCTTAAGGCTAGCCTTCCGTCACGACGAGCTGAGATCGATCTCCTGTAGGCCTAGCTTATAACGCACGAACTCTAGACAAATGCATATATATATATATATATATATATTAAGATAACTACACATTTCTAGCATTCTGGCAAGAAAACATTACTTGTCATTTTTTACAGCGTCTGATGCCTCTCTTCCTCCAGAAGCACGTGATAATCTTTTGAGTGGACCAACCATAACCCCACCACTTTGTTCAGGTAAATATCTTTTCATCTAACTTTACTGTTAAAATATGTGTTTACTGAAAGTTTACACTTTGTTTAATTGTTGAGTTAACATGACAATTTTTAGTTTTTGATTCAAATCGTTCAGATGTAATTTGAGCTCAGTGATTTCTTCATTCCGTGTTCTGGCGATTCCTACTAAAAACGGTAACTTTACTTTTAAATTTAATCATAATTACTTTGTTAGTCCAGATTCTGATAAGTTTTATAACCTGCCATTTTTGAAATTTACTCATAATATCTCATATAAAAACAGTCAATTATTTTTTTAATTTACTTGTGAGTCTCTTTCTTAATTTGTTCCATGTTTATAAGTGTAGTTTTGATAAAAGCTCATAATAATGAAAAATTTACCCATAATGTCTCCTTCAGCCCACATTCTGATGAGTTCTAGAACCAATTCATGTTTGGAGTTTTTTAATTTGTATAGAATTTTTTCAGTTTGCATTCTGGTAAGTTTTAGAAAATAATATATTTTTCATTGGAGGCACAGTTTACAAATACTGTCATTTGTTTTATATCACTTAAAGAACTAAGGATAGTTAGCAAACCACACGTGTTATCTTGATACACAATCTTTATTCTTAGAACTGAGGTCGGCATTGGATAATTTGTTTACTTCAAATCCGTGTTTACTTATCTTTATCAAAACTCCAGTTATAAACATGAAGCAAATTATCAAAACCCCAGTTATAAACATGAAGCAAATTATCAAAACCCCAGTTATAAACATGAAGCAAATTATCAAAACCCCAGTTATAAACATGAAGCAAATTAAGAAGAGGAACCACACATTTATATCGTCAAGACACCTGAGATTTGGCTTCCATCTTGGTAAACAAATATATCATGAAAAAAATATCATTTTTATACCACCTCTGCCGTATTGAAAAGTTAACGTAGACGATAACTTATGTTAGCATAAAACCAAAACTAGAGGTCGCTGGGTTCCAAAGACACCAAAACATTGAGTGCCTTCTCAGTAATCAAGACAACCACATGAGTCATTAAGAGTAGTTAACGTTAATGTCGTTTTAGATTAGAAAATTTTTTAAAATAAATCAGTAGGAAGCTGACTACTATCCAGTTCAGCAAATCACTTGAAACATCTGTCATATGGCTTATCATGCCATTTAGAAGTTGACTAATTTTGATATCCAACATAAGGCACATTAAGAGTCATTAAGAGTTTTGAAGCTGACTACTACTTAGATTTTCAAATAATATAAAAAGATAGTTGTCTTGTGGATCGGGCATCTAAAAACTGTCTGCCATTTTGACCATCATAACTTTCATATAACAACAGTGTCATATACATCATAGGACCTCTTTAAAAGTTAACACATGATTATCAGAAGTAGGCTTAGTTGTGCGCCTCACGTTTTAAGTTTGCTGCAACGTAAGTTATCAGGGCAACAGGTCTGTCTTCTAGGTCAATGGAACGCTTAAACGGTTATGGCAAACACACAGTATCATTAATATAAATAGAAGCATAGCTTCGCTTTAAGATTTCAGGTCTCGAAAAGTTCAATACGACTTTGGTTATCTGGACTTCCAAAATAGAATTTCATGTAATAAACTTAAAATCCTTTAGATCACCAGAACCACTAATAAACTGCATATAACGTCACTTAAGATGATTAAAATGTTGCATATCAATATATTATCACAAGGAAAAATATGTTTCAAAATTTGTTTAGTATAGCGAGTTTCCATGATTATAAGCAGTTTCAAACATTAAATTATCGCATGTAACATTTTTAGTATTATATGCTTAAAAGTTACAATATTTCAATTCTCTAGTTAGTAGAATATGTAGAGAAAACATTAAGATCATTGGATACATATTTCAAAATGTTCAGAAATTAACCATTTGTATTATATTTTCTCATTCATGTTTAGCGCCATCTGTTGAACTCGCAAACATACTTTTTATTTATTAAAAAACAAAAGTAGAAATACTTAAACGCTTAGCATTTGAAATACATTTTTGTTCAATACACCTGTTAGTCGAATATTGACATGAAACTTTTTGCTCGTTAAACAAGTAATAACTATCAGTAATTATACCTTTCAATTATTGGATCTTTTTTCTACGATTGTTGAAATTGCGATATCTACGATAACATATTTAAATTAATTTACATTATCTTTTGATATAGAAAAGACACTAAAATGTAGAGTATCCTTATTTGAACATAAAGCATCTTTATTTTGGAATGAATTATCTTGAGTGTTGTAAATAAGACCCAACTGGTTGAAAATAACTTACTATAAATCAAAGGTACACAGTCACTTGCCCCCCCCCCAGTTGTACAGCAGTATGTCTGCGGACTTACAACGCTAGAAACTGGGTTTCGATACCCGTGGTGGGCAGAGCACAGATAGCCCATTGTGTAGCTTTGTGTATAATTACAAACAAACACAGTCACTTTTACCCTTACGGTCGGTGATCCGTTGTAAGTTGGGCTTGGCATGGCCTAGTGGATTATGAGCTCCACTCGCAATCTGAGGATCGCGAGTTCGAATCTTCGTCACCAAATATGCTCGCCCTTTCAGCTGTGAGGGCATTATAATGTGACGATCAATTCCACAATTCCCCAAATGTCACAACGGTATGTCTGCAGACTTATATCGCTAGAAACCAGGTTTCGATACCCGTAGTGGGCAGAGCACAGATACTCCTTTGTGTAGCTTTGTGCTTAATAAGAAACAACTTTCAGATGTGGAGGTGTTATAATGTGACGGCCAATGCAACTATTCGTTGGTAAAAGAGTAGCCCAAGATTTGTTGGTGGGTGGTTTTGACTAGCTTCCTTCCCTCTTTGGTTCTTTTCTTGAAAAATTGAACCGCTCGAGACTTTTTGTATTTAATGATTGCCAGCAATATATATTTTTTTAATGTTGTAATTAAATTCTATTCTATTCACACACTAGATAATACAATATGTTCTAAATAACTTATACATTTTTACTGTAATCCATCTAGTATATGACAACAAGAAGACACAAAAAAAACACGAAAAATATGAAAGAAGAATGCTTATACATTTAACAAAAACTACGGAAATTGTAAAATTACCTGAAATAGAAACTGGTTTGGTTATTTCAGAGTAAAGCCATATTGTGCTATCTGTTGTCTCCATCGCGGGGAATCGAACCCTGGATTTCCTGCGTTGTAAGTTCTTAGAGTTACCACTGTCTCATCGGGAGACAATAGAAACGGATAATAGTTAGAGTTAAAATCTGATTTAATTTCAAAGTAAGCTCCTCGTACTATATATCTGTAACATTTAAAAACCAAGCTAAGAGTTACCACTGTCTCATCGGGAGACAATAGAAACGGATAATAGTTAGAGTTAAAATCTGATTTATTTTCAAAGTAAGCTCCTCGTACTATATATCTGTAACATTTAAAAACCAAGCTAATTAGAAATTTATTATGATTTTTTGTCTTTATTATCAACTTAATCAAAATTTGGTTATCAACAGCATTCATGTAAATAGGTTTAATACCACCTATTACGAGATCTTACGTATTGTATTTCTATCTCTCTGTCTTTTAAGCACCCCAGTGGCACAGCGGTATGTCTGCAGACTTACAACGCTAGAATCCGGGTTTCGATACCCGTGGTGGGCAGAGCACAGATAGCCCTTGTGTAGCTTTGTGCTTAAATTACAAACAAACAAACAAACTAAATAGGGGACGGCAAGCGCAGAATACCCTCGAGTAGCTTTGCGCGTAATTCAAAACAAAAAACAAATTTAAATAAAAGAAATTTCAGGCTTTGAGGTGTATATATTCATATCGAAATCATACAGTTATCATGCAATATGTAAGTGCAGTCAAACCTAAGCTATTGAAATACACAGAATCCTACGACTGGTTTAATACACAGAATCCCATGACTGGTTTAATACACAGAATCCCATGACTGGATTAATTTGATAAGATGTACAAAACGAGTTACTTACTCTACGATATATGTATGGATCGACAAAGTAAGACTGAAATAAGCATAAAGCTTTCGTAAACAATCGTGTTTTGAAACTCTCTGACTGAACGATCTAGCGGGAGCGGTGTTTTTTTTTTCCCACTACCACAACTCGTGGGATTTCTCTTGACTAGATAACATCCGAAGCATTTTGAAATTGAAAATATCGTAACTGAAACCAGGGCCGCCGAGAAGCATCATGTGGTCCGGGGAATAATACCTCCACCCCCCCCTCTCCCGAATAGGTTTTAGAATTGCCGCGTACACGCATGAATGATTGAAGGTGCGTTTAATGTTTGCTTAAACGTTCCGTACTGATTTGATACATTCCGTACACTTTTTTGTTTTTGCCGTTCTCACGGGCCCCCAGGTGGACAATGGGTCCTGGGGAAATATCCCCCGTCTCCTCGCCCTGACGGGAGTAAACATGAAACCTTGCTAACCAATTGTGCTTATGACTTCTCTGACTGAACGACCTGACGGGAGTCGTGTTTTTCCTGGTTTGTGACATTTAAGAAGCTTCTTGTGCTTAAATCTCAACTAGTTTTCAAGTTTTTACTCCCTAAGAGTTGGTGTTGCTGGCGCTGACGAGGGAGGAGGCTAGGTCCCCATGAAATATCGTTGCTTCACCAAGCTAATACCATCCATTAATCTAATTTTATATTTTATCCAATGTGTCTCATTGCCTCCTCCTCCCCAGGACTGTTCTGGTTACTTATATTACAAAATGTTGTTTTCTAACGGCTAATTTATTGTTAAATAAATGGCTCGTCACAGCCACTTGCACCGAGTAATTTTATTATCATTATTCAGAAAATAGATTTCAAACTTCTGATCATTATCTGACATTTTTGTTTGTCGTCAGCATACAGGCGTGAAACTAACATCACTTGGTTAGTTTTTATTTTAGAGCAAAGCCACATTGGGCTATCTGATGTGTCCATCGCGGGGAATCGAAACCCGGGTTTTAGCGTTGTAAGTCCATAGACATAACGTTCTCCTCCCTCCCCCCGGTACATTTGGTTAGTAATATTTCAACTAAGCATTCCACACCATGATTATAACTATGAATTGAAGGCTTCAAATGAAGCGATAAATGGAAAAATGCCAAATGAATTTTTCTTATAAATTAATTTTCTCTCCTCATATGCCCCCCCCCCCCAGTGGTACAGCGGTATGTATGCGGACTTATACCGCTGAAACTGAGTTTCGATACCCGTGGTGGGCAGAGCACAGATAGACTTTTGTGTACCTTTATGCTTAATAGCAAACAACAACAACAACAATAGTCTCCCCATATTTCCTTTGTCAATGGGTTGGTTGTTGAGGTAACAACAAGAACAACAAAAGAATAGTTTTGATTTACTAGCCGATGTACCTGTGAAATGTATCTATTTAAATACGAACCAGGCGTGACCTATTAGCTAGCGTGCCGGACTGCATCCCGTTGCCACAAAATCGCACTTTGCATCTTGAGGTCGTTGGTGGGCTGTAAGAGTATAGTTCAAATCACACTTTGCATCTTGAGGTCGTTGGTGGGTTGTAAGAGTATAGTTCAAATCGCACTTTGCATCTTGAGGTCGTTGGTGGGTTGTAAGAGTATAGTTCAAATCGCACTTTGCATCTTGAGGTCGTTGGTGGGTTGTAAGAGTATAGTTCAAATCGCACTATGATTTCCTGATGAGTGCTATTGACTAGGTGCCTTCCCATCTTGTCTATCAGTTCAAAATTAGGGACGGGTAGCACTGGTAACCCTTGTTTAGCAATACCAGACACTGGTTAAATGTCTAATGTCGTTGTGATTTTTTTTTGTTTTAATTTTTTAAGATGAACTATTTTTTTTTTACGGAAATGTCGAAAAATAAAACAGGAAACACGTAAACCGGAACTTTTAAAAAAATGTCTCATTATATCTATTATATAGATTCTATATAAATATATATATGTATTTTCAACTGCTGCCAACGTGTGAGACTGATATATTATTGGCTTTCTGAATTAAACCTATTCTTGTCTCAGTGGGGAAAATGATATTTTGTTACACGCAGTATAGTCATTAATCGCTCATTTAGCGTTTTTCGAGCTTAATCTTTCGAAATGCACTAAACCAGAAATATGTGCACGGTAATGGAAGGGAATTGAGTCAGCAGTAATTCTTTTCCTAATCAGACCAACGCTCTCAGTAGCAGTAACAAGCGCATCTCGCTAGGAACCTCCCCTTCACGAGCTTTTAATTCATTAGCTTTGTAAGCGTCCAATTAATGGCTGCCACGAGACAGTCTCGTGGAATCGGCTGCCAACTGGGTCGTAATTCCATGGTTAACTCACGAGAAGAGGAAAAAATACTTGCAATGGCACGTGCTTGGTAGAAGGTTATCTGCGCATGCGTGCGTGAAGCTATGCTATTCAAGTATATATTTAGGAATCACAATAATTAGGTGGTAAAAGGTCCTTGTGAAAAATTTAAAAAAAAAGAAACTACAAAAACACAACTTATTTTCCAACTATAACTTACATTAAAATATTTATCCAAAACTCGGAAACAATAAAAAAAAGATTTTGATACTTTATTTAATATTTGCATTTAACGTAAGTTAAACCGTCTTAAATCAATATGAATTTGTCAGATATACTCAAACTTCTTAAAACCCTGTCTTTCTTACTATGTCTGCGAAACGTAAAAATCTAACTAGCTTTTAGCAGCCCATAATATATCATTTTTTTTGTCACCTCCTCTATCGTTATTGTACATCGCAATCAGGACATGGACCGAGCTACTTTTGTACTGTATCTGTGTAGTTACTGGCTCATATAGAAACTAGTGGTGTAAAATAGCATTTGTAAATATATAAAAACTAAACAAATAACAACCAGTTTTTAAACCCAGACTTTGGCTTTTTACCCTTAAAAAACGTGTTATCCGAGCCGTTTAATATTAAACAACCAATAGTAAATAGTTTCTTTCCTGATATCATTAGGTAGCAATTAATAAAAACAATATGGTTTAGCCGGTATCATGACTCTCGTTCAACTGATTTTGCTAATTAAAAAATGTTTGAATATATATATATAACTGATAGGCAGGTGATTAATGTATTAATTTGTACATTCATAAAGTGAGTTAGTCCCCATGGTGAGTGCGGCCGTAAGTGCGTTATAATAGTAACAGTTAAATCCCATTATTCGGCCTGACAACAGTAGCCCAAAAGTTGGCATTGGGTATGCCTTTCCTCTTGTCTATCACTTCAAAATTGGGGACGACTACCTCCGATATTTCTCGTGTAACTTTGCGCAAAATCCAACAAATAAACCATGGTGTGTTTTAATACTTAATGCATTTGTACTACAAAGATGCCATTATTATTTCCTAACGAGTTAATTTTGGTTTTCTACAAAAAATATATCTTGAAGTAAAATATCTATAGTAGGAAAATGTTTTGTATTTTGTCAGGTGTCGCTACCAAGTCATGCCAGCTGAACCCAGAATCTCATCCACTTCGCCTTACTAAGACAGGTAATTCACATTTAATTTACTTTTATTTTAAAGAGAGTCAGTAGTTGGTAAGATATCATAATTGAAAATAAGACCTAAGCAAGAGAATAATTAGGTTAGTACTTTTTCTTTTGTAATAATGGTGTGGATAGACGAAAATATATAATAAATATACGAAGCTTAGTTTAATAAAACTGCGTTATTCACGTGAATTGACTTTGTATTTGATTGCCACATGTCAAACACGTATTACTCAAAAACAATACATTAGTACTAGACCTATTATAAGGTTGATATACTATTGTACATTCTAATTCTTTTTGAAGGACTGGAAGGCACTGAACAAAGAATATGGTGTTAAAAGTATAATAGGCCTAATACTAATGTCTTATGACAAGTATAATTAATTATAATCATACTTTGTCAGCTTAGAAAAGGTATGTTAACACATTATCAAAAACAATTAAGCCAGGCAAGCTTACTGGAAATTTTCAAAACGCATTATTACACAAAAATATGCAACGCATTGTTTCTTGAACTTATTTTAATTGATAGTCTTGTATTTGTGTTCGCGTTTTTTGTTTTGTTTTGTTGTTTACAGTAACCTCTTGGTAGATTAATATAATTTTGATTTTTTTTTGCCATTGTACTGTTTTACTTACTTACTAAGTTTTTTTTAAATCACTCACCTTTTGTAATTTATTGTTTTTTAGTTTGCACGGGTTCTGTTATTTTCATATAATTTTAATTGTTATATAACGATAACAATGTACGAACAGTACATATTGTGTCAGTACTGTTTGATTACGTTTACCGCACTCAACGCTCATTAAACTTGTGTTAAATATAATGTACATTGTTGCCCGATGAAGGCTCCGGTAAGAGGGCCGAAAGTATGCAAATAAATGTATTTTAAGGTAGATAAATGTTGGTGTATAATTCAACATATTAATTTACCTACGTTATGAGTTTTAAACAACAATCTCGTATTGTTCTTTGTTTGTTTTTCAAACATTATAATGCTAACTGTAGTTAGTATTAATATATCTGCAGTTAAAACAATCTTGTATTGTTGTTTGTTTGTTTTTCAAACATTATAATGCTAACTGTAGTTAGTATTAATATCTATACAGTTAAAAACAGTCTTGTATTGTTCTTGAGATATTTTATTATTCGTTACTGCCAAATAGTTCGGCTACTGGTTTCATCGGTACGTAATCCACATGAAATAGCTTACGTTCTTTGAATTGAAAATTTGTATGTAATATTTGTTGTTGTTGTTGTTAAGTGCAAAGTTACACAATGGGCTAGTTTTTCTGTGCCCACCGCGTGTATCAAATCTCGATTTTTAGCGTTAGCGCTGAACCACCGGTAGATGGAGTAAGCTTTCATTGACAGAATACATTGTTGTAACATTGTTCTTTTAAATTATCTAGTTAAGATAATTCATTGCCGAGTACACGTAACAGTTTAATTTCCTTATTAACGCTTCTTTACAGGTTTGAACGTTTTGTAACTTGCTGTAGACCTGCGTTTAGAGTCACAGTTTTTGCACTACATTGACGCAAAAATCAACTTACTTGTAAAAAGTAACTCAATATGCGCGATAGCTAACACAGATCCGGAAACGTAAACACACGGCCTGATTTATCTTACCAGCTGGAAAACAACTATCCAGCTTCACCGTTTCTTTACGAGCTTACTTAACTATCTCTTAATTATCCCTCAACTGTTTTCTCGATGCTTCGTTGACCCCGTATTTAACTCTACTCGTATTCTAGCTACTTTGCAAAACTAGTCTAAGACTAACTTGATCTTCATGTAATGGGCCATCCAGCTAACATCTAAATTACAACATTAAAAGATATAGTTTATAACAATATATATGTAATTTCAAATAAAAATTTTCTAAAGTAAATGTTATAAATAGCACCTAATTAAATAGCAAGCTAAAATATTACTAATTATTACATACCAAACTATTTTATTTTACATTAATTTACAGCTCTTAGCCTACGTGTAATTTAGGCTATTGCTGAAAGCTAAGCCTAAAAATATTAATATTAAGTATTTCACTTCCTTCTAACAAAAGTAGCATAAAAACTCTCAATTTTTTTTATTTTTCAAGTGTTCCACCTACAATATTACGAGAAAAATCATATTTAAAAAAGTTACGTTTCCTAATTTAGATTTGAAAAAAAAAAATCTTTAACAACACAGAAGTTGTAACGATGGCTACGGAGTAGAATAAGCTGTAAGGCCATAATTATTTTTTTTTCAATTAAGACTCACATTAGCTGCCTAACTTTTATTTTGAAATATTAAACATCGCCCATTTTGTTGCACTTTTAATATAGAGAGAAAAATAATGAATTTGAAACTTAAGTATTGTTTTTACTCACAAGTGCGAAGACTCCGAGGCCCCAAGCAGTCTTTGTTATGCTTAAGACCAAAATGACTTCACTTGACTTCACATTTCATTTGGAATAGGTATGGCCAGTCTTTGCTTACAAGTGACAAAATCTATAGTATCATTAGTCTGCTGTTACTACTAGTATCCTAATGTTAAATATCCTACAGGCACAGGGGATCATTTAGTCCCAACACAGACAATATAAAATAATTTAGTTAAGCTACTGAAAAAAGTAGTATTGTACTCGAAAACCCCTTGGAGTACAAGCACTTTTCATCTTACTGTGTTTATTATGAGAGTCAAAATATAATACTTGAATCTCCCAAGCCATTATACATAATTAATAAGTATAGAATAGTAAAAGTTTGGCTAATTATCTATCTATACAATCACTCGTGGAATTTCGTTCTAGCTCAAACTTCACAATAACCAGCTGGTTGCTATGCCAATGTCCATATGCTAACCATAAGCGGAATAGGTTAATTACTAGATGAAAGTGGTATTTTAACGGTATGACGTCACATATATAAACTACAGATTTATATTTTACAAAAAAGTATCATTGTTAAACGTAAGAAAGAAAATAAAGTGATTATTGAGAGTGCTAAAAAGAAGCTTCGCACCAGGGGAAGGTAATGAATCTTTTAATAATTAGAACAAAATTTTATTTTTTATAAATACTGCTCTTGCTTTTTAACCTTTATTACTTTAGTTTCTTCCAGATAAGCAAGGCAGTTTCTTACTAATAGGTAAAATTTTATAAGGATTAAACCAAGGCAGTTTCTTACAAGTAGGTAAAATTTTGTAAGGATTAAACCAAGGCAGTTTCTTACTAGTAGGTAAAATGTTATAAGGATTAAATCAAGGCAGTTTCTTACTAGTAGGTCAAATTTTGTAAGAATTAAACCAAGGCAGTTTCTTACGAGTAGGTAAAATTTTATAAGGATTAAACCAAGGCAGTTTCTTAATAGTAGGTAAAATTTTGTAAGGATTAAACCAAGGCAGTTTCTTACTAGTAGGTAAACTTTTGTAAGGATTAAACCAAGGCAGTTTCTTACTAGTAGGTAAAATTTTATAAGGATTAAACCAAGGCAGTTTCTTACTAGTAGGTAAAATTTTATAAGGATTAAACCAAAGCAGTTACTTAATAGTAGGTAAAATTTTGTAAGGATTAAACCAAGGCAGTTTCTTACTCGTAGGTAAAATTTTATAAGGATTAAACCAAGGCAGTTACTTACTCGTAGGTAAAATTTTGTAAGGATTAAACCAAAGCAGTTTCTTACTAGTAGGTAACATTTTGTAAATATTAAACCGCTTGTGGACGGCGATTTAAATTTTGTTGATCAGTTTTGTAACAAATTAAGTATATATTAATAATTGTAGAATTATTTAGTTTTTTTTTAAATTAACTCTAAGATTGTTGCTACTATCAGAAATCCAAGTCATTGCCTTTCTTGTTTTGTCGTACTAGTTTCCAAAATGTTTTACTGTTTTATGGAACACAATCGCATAAGGTGTAACAAACAGAAACACATTCAATAGGAAAAGCATTTGATGAGCTACCGTTGTAACTTAATCCGCATCGCTGTAAAGAAACTACAATATAGATAAAGGCATTATCTGAGCTTCATGTATGTTTGTCGACGATTTTCTCACGTGGGGTGAAACCGACAAGGACCGATTGACTATATTACCGTCGATGACACCGATCTCTAACGGCATCACCATAAGCTATCACGTGACAGGAGTTGCTATAGGGACAACAAAAGACGAATGTTCTATAAAGCATGACGTAACGGAAGGTGTTTTGTGTGGTGGCATATCAGGACAGCCTTCTCTTCACGTGGCACGCGGAGAAGAAGACTCCCTAACAAATCTGTAGTTTAAGTGGGCCTTGAGGGAGCGTGGCGGTTATAAATGACACAGTTAATGTCAAAAATATTTTATCTTGGACGTGATGGGTACAAATATGATTAACTATCTAGAGAGGGTGAAGTCGCGGGCGTGCTGTGAAAGAAATGACAACCCGAAACAACGAGAGAATTTTTCAACTATGAAATTCAATATTTTCGTTTACTCTTTTCTGCAATTATTCACGTGTATAATAATACTTTTTTTTCTTCTGATAGCAAACATCAATATATGGTAGTTGTACTCAGTCGACAATACAAATTCAACTTTTAACTTTTGAAGCAATTGATCAACTTGCTTATATTATCTGAATTTCTCAACGTTCTCTGGAAGTGTCCATTTTATGAGAACTTTATGTAAAATTGCTAAGTAACCATGTAAATAAAAAGTTTACTGGGATAATCCCGTTACTTTTTAAAAATAGTTTCAAGGTATTCTTTTATCACATTTGTCAATCTTTGAATTATCATATGCGAGCGTACCCGGACGTGGATTAGTACTTATCGTAGTGGGCTGATCTCGGGTTCGAGACGTGGTGGCTTAAAAGACGCTTTGCATTTTTCAGTTGTGAGTGCGCTATATGGGTAATAATCAATCATGCTAATTGGCTAAGAGTAATCTCTTCCGACTACTGACTGGTTATCTTCTATCCGATGCGGAGTTCAATATTGGAAATGGCTATATCTCAATCATAGAGGTCACTGACCTGGCAGTTTTAAGTCCACTTGGTGCATATATTATCATTCAGGTGAAGAAACACATATTTGTGAGCGTAATTACATTTACTTCAGTCGTAAAATAACTGTAAATATCAACGAAGTTGATTTTTGTCAGTAATATTAACGAATATGTAATAATCTTCAAAACTAAATGTTTTTCAGATGAATTTAAATGATTTACTTTATTCCTATCTTTTTAACTGATTACAGCAGTCGTTACAACCAAGTAAGTCAGGCCGTTCCTTTAAAGATATGGGTAAAAAAAAAATTGGATATCTATTAACTGATGCCAAAAATGTATTGCAATTACCGAAATAAATCAAAATATTCTGATCACTAAAGAAAAATAAAATTGCCATTAGGAGGCGTTAGGGCTACTGATATCTATGACCTGTAGAGGTGAATGTGTTTAAGTTTCAAAACTGCCGAAAAACTATACATTGAACCAATACATTATTACAAAATGTTATAAGTATCTAACTAAACACACGGGCGCAAGAATTCAAGTTTAAATTTTATTTGAATAGATAGCGCTTTCGAAACATTAAACTTGCTTTTCAGCCAACAATAAAACCCTAGTGAAGGAAACAAAGTATACAAATAGAAGCAAACAACTTTTACAAATAGTTTTACAATATTAGATATATAAATACATAGAAAATAAAGATGGGATCATAATTCAGTTAAATAAACGAATTAGTAATAAATATGTTTATTTTATGTTTCTGTAACTTTGGTTATCAAAAGCTGTATTACAATTGTGAAAAATCTAATATTTAACTAATAATTAAATGTAGAGAAACTAAGCCTAATATTAATCACACAGAACAGTCCAAGGCTTATTTGCAGTTCAATATAACAACATAAATGAAATGGGGGACGAAGAAAATACATTATACTATTTTAAATATGAACATATCGCTGTTATAACTTAGTTTTATTTTGCATTTTATTTTTCACTCGTTGAAGAGAGAAAAAAAGTATTCTTCCTGTTTATTGAATTTTACCAATCTAAGCCATTGGTGACAACAGACAGTAACTAAATAGACCTTAAAATTAGATGTACTTCCGCAAGGTTCCCGAATGTGTTCTGTTTCAAGAGTAAATATCTTCCTGTTTATTGAATTTTACCAATCTAAGCCATTGGTGACAACAGACAGTAACTAAATAGACCTTAAAATTAGATGTACTTCCGCAAGGTTCCCGAATGTGTTCTGTTTCAAGAGTAAATATCTGACGTGATTTTAGTGCCTACTCATTGACTGACAGACAACACACTAATGTATAATGGTGCGAGTGGTTAAAACAGCTGAAATGGCTTTCTACGCGAATATTGGATGATTCATAGTGAAAGCTAACAATAACTAGATTTAGCTTCATACGGATTATTTGTAACACAATACTGTTCAAAAGTAATTAGTTCATGCTTTAAAATTGTTTTTAATCAATAAGAACGACAGTAGGATAAATTAGATAAAAAATACAGGCATAACGAAATTTTGATAAAATTTAACGATTTTCATATACTTCTGCCTTGGTTTTTAACAGTGCCATCTGTATCACGTTGGTGGTATTGAAATGCTTTGAATTATGGTTTTTATAACTAAAGCTATCTAAGTACAAATGCATATGAATGCGCAGTAACTTGTTTACGTCAGAGTTTTAAGCACTTTGTTTTCTGAGAATAGTAAATTTTAATAACATATTTTTATTTTTAAGTACGACAAATTTTTAAAGTCAATAATTTCAAAAAGCACTATTTGAAACTCGTTTAGCGACTATTATATAATAAAAACCATTAGAGAATGTGTTTTGTATTATCATACAACCGAGTTACTAAAAAAATTAATGTGAGGTAAAGAATAATATTGACATTTATATAGTGCTAGAGTTTATGTTATGTGTATGGTGTTTTGAAACGTCTTTTACTCACACAGTGATCCTGTATTTCTATAGAACTTTTATGAATATGTGGCATTGATGCTACTAATTTATTATTATGAATTGTTTAGCTGATAAGCTGTAATTGTTTATCCAACCAATTGTTTTTGAAATATTTTTATTAGTTCTTAAATTGCGTGTTCATAAGCACCTGACATGGTTAAATTTCTGTAGCACCCCTGTATTCAAAAAACAACACTAAGAATTTAGTTAAATAGTTCAGTATTATGCTCATGTTTCTAAAACGTTCTGAAGTGTTTTAGCCACGATACCATTCTGCGTCGCTTCAACCGAAAATATCACGTGACTCATCATTTGGAATATGAATGGGTTTGGGTAAGCTTCATACGGGAAGGCTTAATTTCCTTAAAGGAAGTCGGTTTGGCAACGTGCGTGTATCATAATACTCTCTTAGTCAGTGAAAAATGACTTGAATAAACTACCTGTACTTTTCCTTTCCCCTATCCCACCCGATCGCTAGTCATAGTGATTTTCCTCTCCCTTCAGTCTCGTTTTACTCGTCGTGGGAGAGAAACATCCTAGAGCACGCGCGACACCTAGCGAATGTACTTAACAATGCGACACAATTAGATCCCCCATGGTTCGTTGAAAGTATTTTGTGAAAGATGATAGCTACTACTACTACGTAGGTAGAGAAAGATGTTCAGGGCAGAAAACACAATGAACAGTTCATTGTCCTTTACATTATAAATTATACTCATCGTCGTTCTTTAAAGACAAAGAAAAATCAAAGTACCAATATTAATTAGTCTTTCTAAGGAGAAACTTTTTGATTTCTGTATTACAATCTGATATGTAAAGCAAAATTTTTGTCTGTTTTTCCTCACCTTTCAGTCATCTGTTCCTTATACGTTTCCACATTTCTTGATCAATCAGCACCAAACTTGACACGGTATTATAGGATGACATGAAGAAGGTCATGAGGGGGTTGGACCCCCATCTTCTATATAAATAAACGTCAATATGTGTGTGTATCTCTTCCTTATACGTTTCAACATTTCTTGATCAATCAGTACCAAACTTAACACAGTGATACAGAACGACACGAGGAAGGTCATGAAGGTTGTGGTACCCCCATCTAATTTCATATTGATAGAATTCTTGAAAACTGTACGTTTTTCTTTTCAGTATCGGTACCTTTATGTGTGTATATTGCACTTTTAATGTTTGTTATGTAAAGAAAAAAAAATAGAAACACAATTTCCTATCCTCTGTTACAAACGAGTTTACATTTCACCCGGGTACTGCAGCTAGAAAGTTAATATAGAAATGTGAGTTTCAGTTCGTATATGCTCGATCACCACAATCTTATTATTTATAAGATTAGATATATTAAACTAAAATGTTTGGCCAAAATGAAGTAGTTATTTGAAACTCACTAAAAGCAACATCTGAACCTACGAAAAAATTCTTAAGTTGAATGTAGGTAATCAAAGCTTGGATAAGATCATAAATTAGAATTCTACAAGGTTTCTGATTGGTTCCTAAGGAAACATGAACAGATCATAAGATAGAACCCAACAAAAATTTCTGATGTTGCTTAGTTGTTAAGGAAACATGAGCAAATCACAAACTGGATCCTGACAAAATTTCTGATGGTGACTGGTTGCTATGTGACTTGAACATATCATAAAATGGAACTTGACTAAATTTTTGACGGTGATTAGTGATTAGTTGTTAATGGAAACTTGAACATATCATAAATTGGAACTTCGCAAGATTTCCGATTTTAGTTGGATGCTATGGAAATTTAAGCAAATCACGAATTGGATCCTTACAGGATGCTTGCCTGTGGTTTCTGGCAATAAAACTTGTGAAAACCATTATTTGGAGTTCAACAATATTCTTGATGGAGTCTGTTGAAAACAAAACTAGTGAAAAGTACGTTCTGAGTATTATTAAGTCTCTTCCGATTGTGAAAGGAGTTTGTGTAAACGTGACGAAACCATCTTCAGCAAAGGTAACAAGACTCTTAACGACCACTGGTTGCTAGGAAACCTTGATATATAATAGCAAAATATGTTGGAAAATCGTAGTTTCTAAAATACATTTACACTTTTTGACTTCATAAATAATATTTTACAAGAATTATGTTAATGTATTTACATTTATAAATAACGGTATGTAAGAATTATTTGACAATACGTACACTCATAAACAATTAGTATGAAAGAACTACGTGACGGTATCTACATTCATAAACAATTAGTATGTAAGAATTAGCTGACAGTATTTACTTTCATAAACAACAGTATGTAAGAATTAGCTGACAGTATTTACTTTCATAAACAACAGTATGTAAGAATCACCTGACGGTATTTACTTTCAGAAACAATAGTATGTAAGAAATACTTGACGGTATTTACTTTCCTAAACAACAGTATGTAAGAATTAGCTGACAGTATTTACTTTCATAAACAATTAGTATGTAAGAATTAGCCGACAGTATTTACTTTCGTAAACAATTAGTATGTAAGAATTAGCTGACAGTATTTACTTTCATAAACAATTGGTATGTAAGAATTTGCCGACGGTATTTACATTCATAAACAATGATATGTAGGAATTACCTGACGGTATTTACTTTCATAAACAATGATATGTAAAAATTACCTGACGATAATTACACTCATAAACAATGATATGTAAGAATTACCTGACGATAATTACACTCATAAACAATGATATGTAAGAATTACCTGACGGTATTTGCATATTTAAACAATGATATGTAAGAATTACTTGACGGTATATAAATTTTTAAAACAGAAAGTAGATAAAATTACACACACACACACACATGTATGTATAGAAAAATTCACAACAAAGCGTTTCTGAAGTGATAATTATTAATGGAAACGTGATATACGAGCAGGAAGAAAACATACGAATGTAAAATATGTTATTTTGTAATATAATTTACCCGACCAAAATCTGTGAGAGAAGAACAAAACACCCTTTCTAATGGACGACCTATCCTTCATAATAAACCTAGTGATTGATGGAAAAATTCAGTATTTAAAAGGGCATAGTCTCGCAATTATATAATATCGTTTGTAAAATACAAAGTAGGCCATAGCGACCTCTCTTTCTCCAATAAAGATACCAAGGATACTAATTTAGTTGTGTTTAATAAGAGTTTTTCATGTTGTGAGCCATAGCAATCCCCCTCTCTCTCCAATAAAGATACCAAGGATACTAATTTAGTTGTGTTTAATAAGAGTTTTTCATGTTGTGAGCCTCAGCAATCCCCCTCTCTCTCCAATAAAGATACTAAGGATACTAATTTAGTTGTGTTTAATAAGAGTTTTTCATGTTGTGAGCCTCAGCAATCCCCCTCTCTCTCCAATAAAGATACTAAGGATACTAATTTAGTTGTGTTTAATAAGAGTTTTTCATGTTGTGAGCCTCAGCAATCCCCCTCTCTCTCCAATAAAGATACTAAGG
>NW_013667193.1:244655-260764 GCF_000517525.1 Limulus polyphemus
AAAGCGACCTCTCTCTCTCCAATAAAGATACTAAGGATACTAATTTAGTTGTGTTTAATAAGAGTTTTTCATGTTGTGAGCCTCAGCAATCCCCCTCTCTCTCCAATAAAGATACTAAGGATACTAATTTAGTTGTGTTTAATAAGAGAGCGAGCATGTTTAGTTGGACGGAAAATCGAATTCGCGACCCTCAGATTGCGAGTCAAGCACCCTAACCACCTGGCCATGCTGGACTGATATTTTGGTGCAGTATGTACTGCTTAGTGATACCTGAATCGGGTGTAGCCTAGTGGATAGAGTGCCAGGTTGAGAATTTAAAGGTTCAAGGATCGATCCGCGATGCCCTTAAATGTGCAGGACAGTGACAGTCCATTCCGCTCGGTTATAGGAAACATAAAATGCTCTGGTGAAGCGGGTGCTGCTAGCTGGTGGCTCTACCTCTGGTCAGCATTTCAAAATTATGGATGGCTGTACTTGAGCCCTAGGGATTCTGATCTGGTCCTTCAGCCCATGTACCCATAGGCGATGTTCAGGTTGAAAATATCAGTAACTTAATGAATATTCAGAAGGTCTAGTTTGTGCAAACCAAGCTCCTCTCTTGCGGTCGACAGTGGACCGTTGGCTTAACAAATGAATCGTTGTTATTGTTTATTTATCCAATGAAGTATATCGATTTTATATACCTACGTATTATTAATGAAATTATCGTAAAATATTCACAAAAGCACGACAAGTTGCACTAATGTGGAATAACTAAGACTGAAAACAGAAGGTAACACTAATAACTACAACAACAACAAATAATTTGGCGAAACGGTCGTAATAAATTACTATTGTGTACATATGTATATGATAACATATATTGTCAGCATTCTGAAAACAATTAATCAGCGACAAAACAGTAAACCTCCCTCCTCATTTACAGTAGGCCTGATTTATATGGTGCATATTTGAAACACGTTTAATCCACGAATAATACTATAAAATCAACAATATTTTATACAGTTGTGGTGGTAAAATACAACTACAATACAGCTATAATTTGAACACTGCCCACATAATTTGTCTTTTATCTTACGCCTGGTGGTTAGGGCACTCGACTGGCAATATACGGATCGTAGGCTCGAATTCCTTCACCGAACATGCTCGTCCTTTCAGCCGTCGGGGCGTTATAATGTAACATTCAATCCCATTTGTCGTTGGTGAAGAGCATTATAATGGTTAATAACAGATGGTGTCGACTAACTACCTTTCCTCTAGTCTGTCACTTCTAAATTAAGGACGCCTAGCTCTTATACCCCTCGATCTGCTTTGCGTGAAATTCAAATAAACTTTTGTATAATTGTATGGAACTATGAAAATTAGGCCTGATCACCATTGTCAACGTTTACGCAAAAATATGTGCTGAGTGGACATCTAAACAAAACAAGTCTTTAAATTTTATAAAAACATCATTCATGAAAACTAAATCATCATCGCAGTAACTAACGCGATGCTTGGAAAATTCAGAAAAGTGTGGATTTTTTTAGCTGGTTTATTGTTTGTATTTAAGAGCAAAGGTACACAATGGGCTATTTGCAATGTATCCATCCTGGGAATATACCCATATTTTTAGCGTTATAAGCCTTCAAGCTTATATCTGAGCCACCAGGTAGTGGTGGAGAGTGCTTGTTGATCTGATAAGTGACAAGAAAGAGGAGTGTGTGTATGTGTTTTTCTTATTAGCAAAGCCACCAGGTAGTGGTGGAGAGTGCTTATTGATCTGATAAGTGACAAGAAAGAGGAGGGTGTGTGTATGTGTTTTTCTTATAGCTGAGCCACCAGGTAGTGGTGGAGAGTGCTTGTTGATCTGATAAGTGACAAGAAAGAGGAGGGTGTGTATGTGTTTTTCTTATAGCAAAGCCACCTTTGGCTATCTGCTGTGTCCACCGAGGAGAATCGAACCACCCCTGAATTTAACGTTGTAAGCCCGTAGAAGAAGGAGGGACTTCGAGCTTCATTTACTACGACATTAGTTGAATTAGTGTTCTTAAACGTAAGTGTTTAAATAAAACCACTGCTGTTTTCTTTGGATAAAGTTTGAAAACGTTTAACTTACAACAATATTTCACTTTATCAAGAACAGCAAGAGGGGATGGGGAATTTTAGAAAGTTATATTATATCTACGGCTGAAATATTTTACAAAATATCAAATAATAACTGAAATTCTTGATCATTTTATGGATAACGTCTATCTATCTATCTGTCTCTCTTTCTCGTGTTCAGACTACAAAGGCTAGAAATCATTAAAAATACATCGTTTTTGTGCCATTTACCCGCGATGTCAAAATGTGGTCTTGTTAAACAACCTAATACAACCACGATCGACAATCTCCAGTTGAGGAAATCGTGTAGAATTCAACATTCAGGTATAGTTCCGGCCTAGCATAACCCACAGTCTCGCAACCGTAACCACACAATCAAACAAACTGTACATAATGTTAGTTTATACAACACTTTACTGTAAGACCTATTAACGACGGGTCAGACTAGCCAAGGCTCTATTTATACGCTTGACGTTATCAATTTTAAACGAACTTTATCCTTAGAAGGGAACGGTGCTTTTATATAAAGGGAACAGGTGTCCGGTTTTCCAAAAGTAGACACATTAATACAGATTTAAATTTATATCTGAAGACTGTAAACAGTTCAACGTATATACTATATATACATTTGGTAGAGGAAGTGGTCGTGATCTGCTCCTTCCTGTTGGAGAACAACAAAACTCTCACAATTCTTGATTTTTGTGAATTATTAACAGACAAAACAAACCTATCATGAAACAATAATAACTAAACTAAAGGTTTACATAGAAAAGTTATGTCCGTTCTTTTCTGAATTCCCACAAATACGTGATTCTAGTGTTTCATTTCCAATACTTCCGACGGAAGTGTGTTCTTGAATTTTTTACAATAATTGAGTTATTCTTTTTTTATTTTGCCTCCTCCCTTTCTTGTCACTGATAGTTTGTTTGCTATGGAAGTTTGATATGTCAGGAAAGTGAACAAAAAGAAGTTTAAGGCTACTGTAAAATAACAACAACAAAAAAAAGAATGTTGAAACACATTGTTATTACCGATAGATAAGTTATAAACCACATTGAGCGACATGCAGATGAAATCATTTATTTATCCAGCGTAGCAAATGGATCGATAAATATACGTATGAAATATGCTTACTCTTCTCATTCTACTTTAAGCATTAACTTTCTGAAACATTATAATTATGTCCTACTTTAAAAATATAGTTTGTGTAATTCTTCATAGATGGCACTACGCATGATCTACTGAATGAATTAATTAACCAAGTTGAATTTTGAGAGAAGTGCTGCTGCGGACATTGCCTACTTGTTAGCATGCCGGATTGTGAATTCGAGGGTCCATGTTTTTTGCTGCAGAAACGAACTTAGTACTTTGAAGCCGTGGATGCATTATAAAAATGACTGTCAATTCGAGCTATTCGATCAGAAGAATTAGCGGTGAATGCTGTTGACTACCTTACCTATCTGTTCAGATTTAGGGTTAATCAGCTCTTAACAAACAAAACGGAATACGGAAATAACACATTCATTAAAACTCATTAGATGTATCAAATAAGGCTAAATACGAAGTGACTTGGTATAAAAATTCACGTTTAATGACTTTTACTGATCTTTTTGCTCTACCTATTTCTCTGTATAATTGTAAAAACTCATCACAATTGAGGTTTTCAAGAGACTTCAGTAAATATCTATGAATTTGTCATATTATTTTGTTTTGAATGCAGTGGTTTTATTACGAGATATACTATGCGCAGATGTACTTTCCTCCGGAAGTGATATGGCAGTCTAGAATCCAGACGCCGTTTCTTCTGTGAGTGACATGACAGCCTAGAGTTCAGATGCCGTTTCTTCTGGAAGTGATATTTTCTTCAGAAGTAATACGACAATCTAGAACTCAGACGTCGTTGCTTTCGGAAGTGATATGACAGTTTAGCACTCAGACGCCGTTTCTTCTTGAAGTGATATTTCCTTCGGAAGTGGTATAACAACTTAGCGTTCAGACGCCATTTCTTCCGGAAGTAATATAAAAATTCATTGCGTAGACACTATTTTATTCGGAAGCCTAGCCTTCAGATTATCATAGTTATAGGAGGAAATGTCATCTCTCTTTCAAATTAAACTTTGTTATTCGAACCGACAGGTCTTTCTGCTGAGAAAGATTGTCATAGTTAGGGGAGGAATTGACCCTTTTGCTTCAAACCAATCTATAACTTGTTTATGTTAAGTGTGATCAATGTTAAGTTTTCCTATCAGTTGTTTTGTGGTTAAATCAGAGTGTAATGCGGTAATCTTCGCGCATTTTGTGTATTTTTCTTAATATAAAATTAGCGGAAGTATTATTGCATGTATGTGGGCAGATCGTTTTAATAAAAAATATAGAATTAGCGGAGGCGTTGTTGTATGTATGTGGACACAATGTCTCAATAACAAAATATAAGATTAGCGGAAGTATTGTTGCATACACGTAGATACATTGTTTCAATAAATCTTGGACTAAACAATATTAGTAATAATAATAACAAAAAGACAATGTTGAGGGTCATTTGCATTACATATGGTTAGTAGATCGAATGTTAAAATGACAGTATAGGACAATATATTATTGTTTATATAGTCATTTGTGAGATTTTGAAGACGTGTCATATAATAAGAAGAGACATTGCTAGAAAATTAAAGATAATTTTTGAGGAGAAAGTATAGAGATACGTAATTATCGGTTATGATAAACTGTATTCTACTGAGTAGCTTCTGTTTTTTTTGTGTGTTTTTAATGATAGTAAACACTGAAAGAAAATTCATTGTTTTCGGTTCTGTTTCTAGTCCGACATATAGACAATGGAACGTGAGAAAACGAAACTTGCTGAAGGGAAAAGTCGTGTTGTTGGTGGGGGAAGGTTGAAAAATAAATAAATTATTTTATAACATTTTTCGTTTCTTAAATTGTTATTGTTCATGTGTTCGCCTGATAAAAACTGAATGTTGCTCTAGCGGAAATGTTTCGATGGGAAGTGCAGTGAATAACAATATACAGCCTTAAAAACCTTGATGTGTTTGACTGCTGCTACTCCCTGCTGGGCATCCTAAATACTTTGTTGAATGTCATAAAAATCATATGCCTTGAATACATAAAGGTCGCGTGCCAACCATAAATTCAGTAAAGAAACTTTTCACAATGCCACTTTTGTAAGCCTACTTTCTATTGCTTCACTTGTGCTAGTACTTTGAAACCGTATATTGGTTGGTTTGCTTGTTTGTTTTTCGTTAAATTTCGTGTACAGCTACACAATGGCTATATATCTGTGTTAACAATCCCTCGTTTTGAATTGTAGGTAGGCAGCTAGTTAACACCATCCACCATCAATTCTGTTATACCGATTAGTTGGATTTGACAGCCAATCTTATAACTCATCCACAACCCTATCTCGCGGAGCTTGATTATTATTATTATTGCGGTGATTGGACGCGAACCACGGAGCCTCAATTCCATATGTCTGGCATGTTTACTAACTGGGCCGCGCTCGGCCCACCACTTAACTCAAAGTAGAACGTACTTACTTCGAAGCCAATACTTAGAGCATAAAAAATGATCAACATTTATTTTGAAGAATATTTTTTTCAAGCGAACGCGTAATTTCACTTTTTCTTTTTTAATTCGATAAACATTCCGAAACATCTATGGTTAACTTATTTGTAGTTTTCCGCTTTCCTATATTTGAAACTTGAAGATATGTTAAGAGAAGTAGTATTTACGATAACTTCGAATTAGATTTGTTAAATGGAGTAAGTTCTGTACCTATAGTTTATTAAGGTAAGGTGTTTTGAGTGCGTTGATATTTAAAGTTTGACACGATGAGGTGTACAGTTGACGCGGTGAAATGTGTTAATTGAGGGAATATCTGAAATTTAACAACAAGAGGATAATTCCTATAACACCTTCTGTAAGACTCTTACGGCTTCATATATATATGTTTTGTAAACGAAGGCGTTCAGATGTGCATGATAAAAGTTTCTAACTTAACCAGATGATGGCGCTGCAGTATGGATAATAAAATGTTTAACATCCGCTAATATTTTCATAAAATTGATTTCATATTAAAAAACAAAATTAAATATGCAAATATGCACGAAAAAGAAATGCGTTGTTAAAAATTCAAAATAAGGCCGAAAGATGGAGCCACACACTATATATATATATATATAATAGTTAATATGAAGTTGGAGCTCTATGGCGAATTTTAATTTTAATTTTCACATTTATTTAGTAAATCCTTTAACTATGCCAATTAGAATAAATTACAAAGATAATTAGAGGTGCTTGTAACAAAATAAAAAGTCATTAGCCAGTAATTGAATTTGTTAAACAATAAATAATACATAGTTATATAGAGTCAATGTAACCTAGTAACCAACAGAAAACTACAATTTAACCCAAACTTGTTTTTTTTTTCTGAATAATGAAAGCCCATCTAAAGTAAGCTTTACAGGCTATGCTCTGGAGAAATATGGAACTCTATTACAGAGTTATATTTTGTATTTCTGGATTATGCTAATATAACAAAGAAATTATTATTTTAGAATATCTTTTTTTTCAGAAAAAAGCATGGGTATTGAGAATGTATAAGGGAAATAAACACGGCACTTTACCACAAAATAAACTTAGTTTTTAGCCATCCATCGTTTATGTACGTGCCTGTTATTTGTCAACAAACCGCTATAACATATAGGTTCTTTGTAAATATGTAAAACTGAAACTTTTAGAAAATTAAAACAAATTTTTAATTTATTTCTGTTCATGTTTTAAGTCCAGAATGAAAGTAGAAATCGGAAATATTTCTGCAAACGTATTCAAAGTTGTTGTTTTTTGTGTTTTTGTTAGCTTTTTTTTACTGTGTTTACTCTCCACAAAATATTAATTTCATTCCAAATAGCAATAATAGATTGATTGCATAAAAATGAAGAACAAGTAACAACATTGGCAAGTAACAAGTCTAAAAAAAAAAGTATTGTGTAGTAATTTTCGAACGCGCTTTCCTCCTGCCATGAAGTACCAGACCAGGAGTTCTGGTCGCATTTTACGAGTTAAATCTCACTGTAAAAGGATAATTTCGAAATGCACTTATAAAATAAGGAAGTAAGTATAAACATGTGTTTATCCAAATTACTGGAAAAAATATTTATGTGTTTTTTTATTTCTTTCCTTCACAAAAGTGTGAATTTCAGTGACATTGTGGAGAACTAACCATTCTTTGATTCGCTATTTTCGCCACAACACCTTAGTTTCGCCGAATTAACCAGTTAAATCAACTATTTGTCAAGTGAAAACAAAGTATACTCTTTAGTGAATATATGTTTTATTATGTGAAAGTATATTCCGTAGTGAAATATGTTTGTTTGTAGTTAAACATAAAGCTACACAATGGGCTATCTGTGCTCTGCTCACCATGGGTATCGAAACCCGGATTTTAGCGTTGTAAGTCCACAGACATACCGCTGTGCCACTGAGGGCAGTGAAATATGTTTGTTTGTAGTTAAGCACAAAGCTACACAATGGGCTATCTGTGCTCTGCCCACCATGGGTATCGAAACCCGGATTCTATCGTTGTAAGTCCACAGACATACCGCTGTGCCACTGAGGACAGTGAAATATGTTTGTTTGTAGTTAAGCACAAAGCTACACAATGAGCTATCTGTGCTCTGCCCACCATGGGTATCGAAACCCGGATTCTAGCGTTGTAAGTCCACAGACATACCGCTGTGCCACTGAGGGCAGTGAAATATGTTTTACGAGACGGGTTAGATTCGTATAGTTGGTTGAAGAGTGAAGAATAAGTAATAAGGGGAAATTGGGTAAAAAAACTAAATAATTTGATTAAGAAAAGCAAAGAGGAAAGTTTAAAAGATAAACCGAATAATAAGATTCCATTTTTAAAAGATAAATGTAATAAATTACTGTTAAACCCTAAAGTTGTTAACTTGTCAAAAGAGATGGTGTCATCTAAACAAATGGTAATTTTAAGTTTAGGCTTAAATTTTTCAGTTAACATCAATTGTTTACTGAGACATCAACAGAAGCATGTTTTAAAAGATTAAAAGTGAATGATAAGATGAAATATGAAATTAGAACAGAAGTGATCAATGAATTATTGAACCAGAAGGGTAAACCTAAATATAAGAAGAAAAACGATAAAATTGTAATTACTAAAGCAGATAAAGGTGATCAAGTCTTAATATTAGATAAAAGAGTTTATGAAAATAAAATCAAAGAATTGATAGAGGATGGCCCTCATGAACAAGTAAAAAAGGACCCCACCTCTGTGGTTCATAATAGGTTAAAAATGGAAGTTAAAAACTGTGCTATTTTGACACCAGAAGAAAGGAAAAACCTCATCCCCTCAAGGTTAGTTTTACCAAAATTCTTTGCTCTACCTAAAATCCACAAAATTGGTATCACCTTTCCTCCTGTTGTGGACAATATAGATTCATCATTTTATCCTTTATCAAAATTTATTTGTTGGAAATGTTCGTTTTTAACGAATTCTCATGAATATACGGTAGAAAATTCGTTTGATTTTTTGTTAACAAAATCTCTGGGATAAATATAGAATTAATTGATAAATTAGTCTCATTTTGACATTGTGTTGCTGTTTACGAATGTTCCAGTTAACGAGGCTATGGATTGCTTGAAAAATAGATTACTGGAGATTAAGAAATTTTCTCTGCTTTAGGTGAACAAAATTTTGAATGTGTATCAAACGCATATTTGAAGGTGGGAAATAAAAATTTTAAACAGATTACGGTTTAGCGATGGGGTCTCCCCTGTCCCCTCTTTTATGTGAATTATTTATGTTCAATTTTGAAATGAAGATGTTTAACACATCTGAGGTGAAACCTTTAGTGTAGTTAAGGTATGTAGATGACATGTTTTTAGTGTGGTTAAGGTATGTAGATGACACGTTTTTAGTGTGGCGAAATGTCGTTGGGACTTTATTAGAACTTAAAAACATCTCAATTTGATCAACCCTAACATCAGATTTACATTAGAGATGGAAAAAGAGGGTCAGCTAAATTTTGTAGATATGACCGTCAAACAGAACAACAGACGATTCTCAACTTCTGTTTACAGAAAGCCATTTTCTGTGATGGTACCACTACACAATAGATTGTGTCACCCATGGAACAAAAACTATCCACCTTTTAGAGCCTTAAAAATATACACTTATGATTGTGATGTGAAAGCAAAATTAAGTTTCTTAAAACATGTAGCCAGAGATAGAGAATATGAACCCGAAGTTATTGATAGATTGTATCATAATCATATCAATATATTATACAAGGTTAGAGGGAAAATATAAAGTAGATAACATGAGAGTCTGTTTACTATATGTTCAAGGCTTATCTACAAGAATAGGTAATATAATGAAAAAATACATAGAATGTAGTGTAACATTCTTATTGCATTGTGAATTAAATAGTCTAATGAGTAACAATGATAGAAGAAATTGATAAATGTGGGACTTACAAAATTCCTTGTATCTGTGGTCGAGTTTAAATTGGCCAAACGTGTAGAAATTTAAAATTCAGGATCAAGGAACATAAAAATGCGGTAGTAAAATACAAAGTAAATGAATTGGTATTAACAGAACATGTGGTGGAAACATCTAATGTTATAAACTGGAATAACACTAAGTTAATAAAACAGGTAGAATTTAAAATTGAATTAAATATGAAAGAAACTATTGAAATTGAAAAAAAAACAAAGATATTGTATAAAACAAGGAAGCTGGTCCAAGTCTAGAAATATAAAGTACTGGACAGATGTTTTGTAACTCTGAGTAGTTTAAGCCTAGATGCCATTATTGGTATGTTAGTAATTATGTGGATATTTAAGTCTCAACCATGCCTTTACCATTACTCCTGAAGATGGTCATAAGACAGTGAAACATATCTAGTCTTTTTTAGGGCAAGTCCCTATTTATTGTGTAATGATTTTAATCGTTGTATTCCTTTTAATTGGAAACATATGTTTTATTACATGAAATAACCTTACAATTGTTAAGCAAATTTTACATGTGGTGAACGCTTGTTTTTTGTGAAGACTGTCTGTGATCATGAATACGAATTACACGTGTCGAACTACATCCTTCATGTAAACGTAATATAATAATAATAACTTACGATCAGTGTAAGTTGTCTTCATATAAATATAACATGAATACCTTTTAAAAACGTGAATACGAATTACACGTGTTAAGCTACGTACTTCACATCAATATAATATGATGACTTTTCTATGTGTGAACGTGAATCACTTGTAAGCAATACATCTTATCAGTGTTCTGTGATAATAACTATTATTATGATTCATTTCATTATTCTTAGTGTACAGTACGTGTTTCCTTCAAATCGAGTAAACTTCGGACATCATTGTTTGTTTGTTTTTGAATTTCGCGCAAAGCTACACGAGGGCTATCTGCGCTAGCCGTCCCTAATTTAGCAGTGTAAGACTAGAGGGAAGGCAGCTAGTCATCACCACCCACCGCCAACTCTTGGACTACTCCTTTACCAACGAATAGTGGGATTGACCGTCACATTATAACGCCCCCAAGGCTGAAAGGGTGAGCATGTTTGGTGTGACGGGGATTCGAACCCGCGACCCTCAGATTGCGAGTCGAGTGCCTTAACCCCCGGACATCATTGTTGAGAATACAAAGTTATCTTTAGTAACTCGTCTCACCATTCTAATTCAACAATTTATTTTTCAATTGACATTCACAACGTTATATGTCATGTCCGGTTCACAATAATAATTTGTAGACATGTAGACCAGAATTCGATATTGTGTTTGAATAGACAACAGAAACGTGATCTTGAGTCAACAAGAATTGGATACATGAGATTGGATGATATTTTTTGCCAGAAATAAGGAGTGGTCGATGTCATCAGGTTTCTTTTTTTAATGTCTTTAGGGGTTAACTATCATGCCCAAAACTGGCTACAGACGGTGAGTGGTAGTGGGACCTAGGATATTGTGGGTTCTAGCACCCAAATCCTAACCCACTATTGAATCTGTAGCTTTCTAGCTTTGCGTCTGTTGTTTTGATTATGTCGAATAGACGGAATATCCCCAATGATTTGGGGGTGCTATGTCCGCAGACATTCTCACTTTAAAATGATACCATATTTTTACTTTTTTATAAAAGTTAGATTGAAGCATTTCCTTATCTCAAAAGTTTCAATGTTTATATATATATATAACCTGACGTCGTTTAAATTCGATCTTGTCTAATGGAGATTCTGACTGCTATGGAAGTCTGGAGCTCTTCAGTTTCTCAACAGGTCCTGTTTTGTCTGCATTATGTTATTTAACATTGTGAGCTGATGATGTAACAAGCATCTCAACCACTGCTGTGCCTGCCGTGTCCCAGTCGGCCATGTTGAAATCATCGTCAGCAATGAATATTGCGGATATAGCGTAGTGGACATATTGTTATACATTCTTTTTTGCTTTCATTCTCAAGTTCTTAGAATATCGCTAGTCGTATTTTAAACGTTCCCCTGTTTATCAGGGCTGAACATGGCATAAGATGTTAATTAGACCGTGATCTAAATACGAGGATCCATGATTTGCGACTTGTTGCCGCAAAAATGCACTCCGCACTTTCGAGCAGTATTTCTTATTTTTAACACTATTACGTTAGCAAGCTAAAAGCTACCCCGAAATGCTTTCTAGTGTTGAGAAGTTTGGTAGTTTTAAGGATCGTGGTAGTATTGCTGCTACTGTATGTACTCACAAAACAGAAATAAAATTTAAGTTATTTATTATTAGTTTTCAAATATGGTTGAACCAGAAGAAATCTTAGTTGTTCTCTTTTTTCTCTCTCGTCAGATTATTGTTTATTGAGATACCTTTATCAAGAAATATTAAAAAAAAAACCTGTAAGTAAATCTAGTGTACTTGTCAGACCGAAGACAAATCAAACGTACAAACAAGTCAATAGACTCCATAAGTTAGGAAAACGCCCCCTCCCTCTCTCCGATAGATATATTAAACACAGTAAATTTTCTTATAAATAATCTACAAAACTAGAGCGTCACCAGATGTCGCTTTTTGGTCATGGTTTTCATGAAAATTTCTTTGTATCTGTTTATATGTCACTCATCCGGTTATTTAGAGAGTTGGTGATAAGCTTACAGACAACAACAACTATTTTCCATACCTGCTTGCAATTGTTGCCCGTGTTTCTCGTTACAACACGGTGATTTCAGTATATTCCCGAGAAGTTTGAATCCTGAGAGAGCTCTCTAAGAGGGTCAGTCCGAATGCAAACAATTTAAGATTTCAATCAAATAATGTTTAATATAATTTGCTTTTAAATGTTTGCTATAGTATACTATTTAACGAGCGTAGGCTTCATAAGCATTCTCATACTAATATTTTTTTTTTAAGAAGGACTGCTAGTAAATATTGATGTGATAACAAAATTAACTGTAAAAAATCTTTAGTCTAGAAAAGTCTGAAAATGTCTCAAGATGACAGAGTAGAAGATCTATTTCCACCATAAGGTTTATTGGAAGTGTTTTTGGAAGACAGTACAGGGAAGTTAGTTTTGTGAATTTTGAAGAAACTCTACTTTTTAAACTGAAACAAGAAGTGAACGTTTATTTCAACCAACGTTTCGCCTTTGCGGCTTATTCAGGGCTGCCCCCCAGTAGCACAGCGGCATGTCTGCGGACATTGTGTAGCTTTGTGCTTAATTCCAAACAAACAAATATTCAGGGCCAGTTCATAAAACTGTTTTATATTAGAACATTTAAAGAATATTCTAATATCAAGAAATGAACGACTGTTATCGGAACGTATTACGTGAAATAATATCAAATCCTTGCTGCCTTCGCATTATAATAGTGCGTTGAATATCTGTTTTAAACTAATATTTGATAATTTTAAAAAAGCGTTAAAAAGAGTTAAGACAACAATTAACTAATTATATTGAATCCCTTCATTGCAAATTTTTAATGTCATTGTTATTTCTGTTTTGTTGAATATATATTTTGTTGTCTTTAACCTTGCGTTTAATTTGCATCTTTTGCGCGCATGTAATCCCACGCTTTCTCTACTGAAGAGCCCGAGTCAAATCGCTTTATGCATTACTGCTTTGATGGGAACGCTGGGCGCGAGACAGCGCGTGGCACAAGGTCGCTTTGGCCTTCGCTTCCAGTTACAAAACTATTAGACGAGCGCGATCCCTTCCTCTTTTCTAGCCATGTAAAAGTTCTTTTTTCCTCTGTTATGTGCCCAATTGTGCTGCCCCATGCAAACAATACGTGTGATTAGCGGAGTGTGAGAAAATGATGACAGTGAGCACGTGATTAAACTAATTCTATGGAAACGCGGCTTCACCAACAATACTGTTTTTAGTGTTTCTGTGATTTCATTTCTGTGAACAATATTTGTGTCTACGTCTTTGAATATGTACAAGTGTTTTTTTGATATGTGAAGGCTAAAAATAGATCTCTGGACAAAACTTGTGACAGAACGCACGCAGATCTACGGACTGGAGGTTTTGTGTTTCTCGGGTTTACGTCAAAGGCAAAAGTTCCTATTTATTCCACTCGAAATACCCAGAGATATGATTTTACGCTGAGTTTAAACCCAATCGACCGCAGAGTTCTTCTGGTGAAAATGAGTCATTATTCCAATACAGGAAGATTTTTTTAAAACATCACTAAACATTTTTTTCCTACAATTTTGCGGTGTAAATATAAAATATTTGAATTCACCTACAACTTTTATTCCTTATTTGAATGCTGTCTGTGTTGACTTTGTTTAAAGGTTGATCAGTTTGCATTCTTGTTAAGCGCAAGGCTACACAGTTGGATATTAGTACTATGCCCACCACAAGGGTTAAACGATTGTCTTACATATTTCGTGATATTAACAATTGACGTAATTTCTTTTCCAATATTTATTTATCCATCCATCTGTGTATTTCTCTCTTTCTTTATATATGTATTTAAATCTCGACGGACTAAGACTTCTTAATTTTCTTGATGTTGTTTGGATGTGCCTTAAACTAAATGATGTATTATAACAATATACTATATATTAATCATAACATATATGTATGTTAATTACGAGCTTTACTATATTATGACTGGTTTAATATTCAATAACGGCATACGCAACTCGCGAACTGGGCCGGATGTGGCCGAGTGAATGGCATGCTGGGCTGTGAATCCGGGCCTTTTGCCGCAAAAAATACTTCACATTTTGGGGTTGTAGATGCGCAATAAGAGTGACAGCAGATCCCATTATTGGATTAGAGTAGCGCGGTGGGTGACGTTGACTAGCTAGTTGCCTTCCCTATACTCTATTAGCTCAAAATTAGAGACGGCTAGTGCAGTAAAATAATCTGTAACTTTGCGCTATTATCCAAAACAAACATTCCAATACAAGACGGGTCCGGTAACTAGTTAAACACTTGATAAATTTCGATAGGCTGGTTGCTGAAGATAAAGAGCCGAAAAGGTAAGCTGAAAGGATTAGGGTCAAAATAGAAAGTAACGTAAGTTGGTAGTTAAATTTCTTATTTTCACATTAATTCCGTTTGATGTTTTTCTCTGAATTCCATCATAGCTTGCAAGCAACTGCATCAAATTAAGCCTAAATTGGCCCTCTAACTGCGGAAATATTCCGGAGAATCATGCTTCCCCTATATATGTGCAACTTTAAAAGTATGAAATCTTAATGAGTGCAATAAAATCTCGTTTTTCCAAGTATATGTGATTTCCCACACATTATATGTAAAGTTACGAAAGCTTTTGTTTCACAAGGTTAATTATTTCACTACGATGGATACATATGCTACATTCTAGACCACTGCCATGGGCAAATATATGGGTCAATAAGCCATAATTTAGACTACTGTCATGGGTAGATAAGCCATACTCTAGACCACTGCCATGGGCACATATATGGGTATATAAGCCATAATCTAGACCACTACCATGGGCACATATATATATTGGTACAAAGCCATACTCTAGACCTGTGCCATGGACGCGTATAAGGGACACACTACGATGGGCACATATGCCATATTCTAGACCACTGTCACGGACACATAAATGGGACACACTACGATGGGCACATATGCCATACTCTAGACTACTGCCATGGACACATATATGGGACATACTACATTATGTAGATATGCCATACTCTACACCACTGTCATGGCACAAATGGGACACACTACGATGGGCAAATATGCCATACTCTAGACTACTGCCATGGACACATATATGGGACATACTACATTATGTAGATATGCCATATTCTAAACTACTGCCATAGACATGTATGTGGGACACATTACAATGGATCCATACGCCACATGTGAGTTTGAATTTTGTACCACGAGAGAGACTTTAAATCTTCCAATTTCAAGTAATGAAATATTAACTATTAATATGAACTTCTACGTAGAAGAAAAGAATAGTTTATAATTTATACGTCAACCACACTATGTCTGTTATATTCAGTGCCGACGAGGCCTTTCGCTCACTACCAGGAAGGGCTCTTCAGACGGGCTGGAATATGGCAGACATAGGAAGTGGTTGATACGCGATTTATATTAGTAAGTTTCTTGACAACAACACTTCCTGTGTAAACTAGAGTAAGTTTGTACAGTATAAGTTGTTGTCGATTTATATTAGTAAGTTTCTTGACAACAACACTTCCTGTGTAAGCTAGAGTAAGTTTGTACAGTATAAGTTGTTGTCGATTTATATTAGTAAGTTTCTTGACAACAACACTTCCTGTGTAAACTAGAGTAAGTTTGTAGAGTATAAGTTGTTATCGATTTATATTAGTAAGTTTCTTGACAACAACACTTCCTGTGTAAACTAGAGTAAGTTTGTAGAGTATAAGTTGTTATCGATTTATATTAGTAAGTTTCTTGACAACAACACTTCCTGTGTAAACTAGAGTAAGTTTGTACAGTATAAGTTGTTATCGATTTATAT
>NW_013667194.1:0-13367 GCF_000517525.1 Limulus polyphemus
AAACATTGAAATGGAATCATAAAATATTTAGTATATTGTGTGTTGCTTTTACGTCCAACAGATGGCGCTGTTTTTCAAAAAGCAAGTTTTTTTACCTGTGATCACAAGTGTGACATTTATATAATAGTAGGTACATAAAAACACGCGCGTATTCGAATGCAACGTTGTGTCAAAATTTCAAAGCAATCGGTGAAGAACTTTCGGAGATTTAAGATTTTGAACAAACGAACATTTACATTTTTATTTATATAGATAGAATGACAAACCTAACATTTATTAAATGAAACATTATTGTTGGGAAAGAATAAAACTGAAAGGGGGCAAGTATTCCTTAAGTTATATTTTAGCGCTTTAGTATATGAGGTTAGTTACTTTTTCTTGGAAACTTTGTACTAAAACCTAGATATATTCTCAATAACAAGAATAACATAGAGAAACATGTTAAGGTTTTATCAAACTTTCATGTCCAATACGAAAAATTAATCATTCAATTTCTTAATTATTTTGGATTACTTATACTGATATTCAAATTCATCTTTCAAGTCGCTTTTATAACGCTGCTTTAATTAATTCTAGCTAGTGTATGTTATTGAATGTAATGAGAAAATTAAAGACGTTTAGGGTAAAAATAAAAAAAACTAAAACTGAAACGTTTGATTTTAGTGATATTTGTACCAGAGTTTCTGTTGATGAAGTAAAAAATGGGCTTTCATTAACAATTGCAAATTGTCTTATATTACTTCACCTGCTTTGTATCAAAGTTTGTTCAACAAACTTCTACAGTGCAGGACCAAACTTCGTAGGTTGACTCGTAACTATATGGAGCCCCCTTAGCATAGGACTAAACTTTCCTCGAAATTATGTCAGGCATAATGTGGGTTCAGGTGTAAGTTTTCAGGCTTATTGAGCTTGAATTTAGCATCGTATTTTGTGTTCATGGCCACCTTGTGTACTCTTGGTAGATTTAAAATACAAATATTTGTATTTGACTAAACATGGTGTATACATGTTTTAATTTACTGATAAATATGTCACAATTAGAGATTATAGTTTTAGAATCGATACAGTTAGATTCCCGTGTTTAATAAGGAATCTAGAATAGTTTCAGGAGCAAAGGTTACGCTGTTTGATTAACATTTAATTCAGAACGCATCTTGTATCCACAAATTTTATTTAGTGCATAGCATTTCTTTACTATCCGCACTTCCCAAGATGTTAAAGTGTTTTGAAGTGTAAACATTGACGGAGGATATATGACTGATTCTATGCTGTACTTTGCGCATGCTCTTTAATACGTGAGCTCAAACAACGTATTGTAGAGCCTGCATAGCCAAAGTTTCACCGTGGACATGTAAATTTGTATATAACGTAAGAGCGATGCGGTATAGGAATCCTGTCTTTATATCTAAAATAATAACTTAAATGAAACATCGATTTAAAGACAATTCTAAACTTAATATTTTAATAAATTTTATTATTCAGAGTAGAAAAAAGGAAGAAAATTAAATCTATTCACAAGATATATCCTGAATTAAAGGAATCTACAACCAAAACGTTTTATTAAAATACGTACATAGTTAACACTGCACTTACCCTTATACTGTTTTTCTGAATCATAATTGGCGGATTTCAAACTTGAAATCACAGCAATGGGGACAAATCCACATTCTTCTGCCAATTTGTTTATTTCACTACAATAATTTTTTGACATATGGGTTAACGGAATATATTTTTCTATCCCCTGTGGGTAAACAGTAATATAACTTTAACAATGTATGTGTCTGTATATATTTTCTGTTACATTCAAATTTTGAATTTGTTAGTAAAAATTGTTTATCAAATTACTTAAAGGAAACTTATTAATACTACTATTCTTGACGTTAGTTTGTCTATAAGACAGCCCAAAACTTCCTTAGAATAATAAAATACAACACTCTATTTCAATTTTTTATGTTTAAATAACATCAGTGTTGCAACAATATTCTAAGATTCAACTGAAAGGATAGTATTTATATTTATGGCAAAGCTACTAAGGCTATCATGCTATTTTTCAACTCCTAACAACAGAGAAGACAGCCATTCAACAGCACCCAATTACCCGCCTTCCACACTAAAAGATTAACTGCCACTTACACTCACACCTTAAAGTGAGTGGAATATTCTTGCACGGATTCGCACCAGACTTATATGATTGAATTGTCTATATTAATATGATAGTGTTAAGTGTTGTAGGTCCATGTAACTACTTCGCAGAGTGTAGATGGATCTTCAAAATTGGTAGTTTCAGTTTTATAGTTTGTGGTTTTTATGAGCGTTTTTATTTTATACCACTACTTCGCACATTTGGTATGGAAATTCATTAAGTCCATGGGAAGATACAAAGAAATTTTCAGTTTTGCCGTTTTATGGGCGTTTATAACGCCTCCACGGCTGAAAGGGCGAGCATGTTTGGTGTGATGGGGATTCGAACTCGCGACCTTCAGATTGCGAGTCGAGCGCCTTATTCACCTGGCCATGCCGGGCTAGGTGATTTATTATCGTTCTGTTACTGTTATGTGGTATAGAACATGATGGTTGCACTTTGTTCATTGGCTAATATCTACCTAAATGTCTTTATCATTACAGGTGATTTATTGTCGTTCTGTTGGTGTTATATGGTATAGAACACGATGATTGCACGTTGTTCATTGGCTAATAGCTACCTAAATATCTTTATCATTACAGGTGATTTATTATCGTTCTGTTGCTGTTATGTGGTATAGAACATGATGGTTGCACGTTGTTCATTGGCTAATATTTACCTAAATGTCTTTATTATTACAGGTGATTTATTATCGTTCTGTTGTTGTTATATGGTATAGAACATAATGATTGCACGTTACAGCTATAATGGTAAGTTAAGAATTTCCAGGTGAAGTCTTCATGTCTATCAGACTAAGGTTCTGACACCATTAGTTAAGCATATAGAAAGTATCAACCTCTGCACAGCGAAGATATCATAAAGGTAGACTCCACCAAGAACAAACATCCAGTCATACGTCCAAGTCAACATAACATTTCCTCCATGAGATGCAAGTATTAAAGAAAATTCATTCTTTACGATCCACAGACATATCTCATGGACGTCTTTGCCTTTGATTTAGTCAAATTGTCTCTAAGGAATCATGAAATTTGAACAAAAGAAGGGTAAAACATGAACTTTAGTGTATTACACAAAAGCTTCCTTTAACAGACATTGTCAATAACAAGGACAATCATCAGTCGTGGAAGAAGCTGCAAAGCCTAGACAATCAACCTTGTATTCTTGACATGGATCAAGAACGTCCCTCAATAAAGCTGAAGACATTTTCTCATATATAACACGTACATGTACAAGTGATAGTGGGAGCTATTTGCTCACCATAGTAATTTAATAATGAAAACTGTAAACGTTCACTTCTTTTGTTGTTTATACTTCTACATTCATATATATAACTAAGAATCCATTTTCCTACCAGTAAAACTAACTAACCAATATTATGAAAGAAAACCTTTGTTTAAGGGGCTAATCTCCTTTACATGGTAATTCAATTCTTTGTTCTGTTTCCACCCCCACCAACGAAGACAAAGGATTGGACTTTGGGTGATAACATTCTTGCAATAGGACAAAAATATGATCAGTTTTTGTTTTGTTTAAAGTTGTGGAAAGTTTTAGTAAACACTTGTATCACCTGATAAGGTAGGCTTCATTGACAGTGTTGCTGCAATTACGTTAAGAATACAGTTTGTTTTTAACTGACTGTACTTTGACATGACGTCCATTTGCGGCTGCGAACGTCCAATTCAGTATCAAAATATATATCTTCTGGCAATGATAAGGTAGAAGCAATATATAACATTTCTTTATTTATGTTGTGGATAAAGATATGTCTGAAAAAGTGTAGTATTGGTTTGGAAGCAATTCCACGTTTAGTCAATAAGGCAACTTATCAACTCTGGTTAGAAGATATATAATATTCAATACTTCTTCAGACTATTATTATAATACTTATGCATATTTCTTTTCAGTATTTATTGTTAAATAATTAGTAGATTTCAGAGTTTTTATTAGATTCCATTAATAATAAAGTGACACATTAGCTGAAAACAGTATTTGCTGCGTTTATCCCAATTCTTTATTTAAACTGTTAATTATAATGAAGAAGATGAAAATAGAAGAAACATTAATATTTAAATGTTTCGAGTGAACCTTGATGTGACATTATAATTAAGGCAATATTTTGGAATACATACTCCATTACTGAATAAATTTTAATGAAAAGTTATTGTTTCATTTTAAGAATTTTAATGAAACTCTAGATATTTAAAATCTATAATATTCAATACTTTTTAGATGATTTATTTATTTTTTACAGAATTAGTAAAGTTCATTAAGTTTTTATTAGATTCCGTCAATAATCCACTTTATTAAAGTTCTAGATTAACTTACAACTCTGTTTTTCTCTAACACTACAATTAGTCTTGATTTAATCTGATAACTAATAACATCTTAAGAGTATATTGTCTAAGTCATGTTAACAGAATTCAATTAGAATGTTTAGACTGAAAACAAATCTCTAGAACAGTATTATGAACGGTGATTGTTCCATCAGCATTGTGAGTTACTTCATATTTCTGAAATGTATTCCAATAGTCTTCCAAGAATTTTTCGACATTTTCCAATGGTATTTGTTTAACGATTTCTTCGGGCAAAACGGATTCAAAGAAATCTGTAAGTTATAATAAAAAAATTCTTACTGTGAGTAAATATAAATAATGTTCACCAGTCAACATAATCTCAAGATTACTACTTCGCTGCTTATTACTACTACAAAGACCACTGACGGCAGCAGCAATCGTATCTAAAAATAAATTTTAATTAAAACTATGTAATGACATTTAACACTACAATACTGTAACAGTGTCTATTTTTATAAATTAAAAAGCCAGTAATTTATTAAATGTAAAGTGTCAATTGGGATATAACAAAACCGGAAAGAAATTGAAGTTCCTGGAGTTATATGTTAGTGCTCTAGTTAGTTTTATGTAATAGAGAAATTCTGTCGTGTAGGATGACTTAATATGATTGGTTGCGTTCTTTCTTTTTCGTGCTAATTTTGTCACTTAAGATACATAGTTTCTTAGTTAACTAGATTAAATGCAACTGAAAAAAATCAAAACTTGTAGGTAATTCATCCTTTTCAAGCGAAAATATCCCAATATTCTGAAATTAACCCGAATCTTAAAAATCAAGTAATGAGTGAAGCACTTCAAGTGTTTTACAACAACAGTGTAGAAAATATAAATTAAACCTAACTCAGTTTAAGTAATAGATAAATAGGGTTAAAAATCTAATCCGTAAATGCATAAGATAGTTTTAAATGAGTCTAATAAAACTATTCATTAGCTATAAACAATAAAGATGTTAGCGAACAGTTCGTTTTCATACATAAATATATATGAAGTAGGTACATTATCACTTAAACAACAAACAGGATAACATACAGAAACATATCAAGGTTCTATCAGACTTTTTATGTCCAGTACAAAAAAATGTAATTATGTAATACCTAAATAATATTGGAATACCTATATCACTATATAAATTCATTTTTCAAGTCACTTCTAAAAATTTATCAACTGTAGCTATTAAAGAGCATGTTATTGAATGTAATGAGAACATTAAAGGTATTAAGGAAAGAAACTGAAAATTTGTAATTTTACTAATCCTTGTACCAAAAGTCTTTCATCAACAATACCAAGTTAAACTGTAACACTTCAGCTTTTAATTTCATATGTATATATGTCCAGCTAACTCCTACCCCCTTTATTGAAAGACAAACCAGTTTGCATTATGCACTATCCGATACCTGAAAAGCGTGACACCAGTAGAATCATACTTTCTGGTACCTATGTAGCAGTTACCCACGAAATCTTCAGTTATAAATTATTATAACCTGTGATTTTAATTTTAATTTTCAGGATTTTTGTTTCTTCATTAGCTTAATATCTATTTGATTTTACTTACTTCTAGAAAACCTTGATCACTAATCTTTATAGGTTGTTACGTATGTTCTGACGAATTATTTGTTTAATTTACTCTAATAATATACTCTGATTATTTCTAAAATGACAAATATTTGTATTTGACTAAACATGATGTATACATGTTCCAGTAATTGATAAATATGTCACAATTTGAGATTACAGTTTTAGAATCAGTATAATTAGATTTCCATGTTTGATAAAGTTAATTCCAAAAATGTATAACAAAAATGTTTTCTATGTACGTATTTTAATGAAAATCCTTTACTTTTGATTCAGAAAACAGTTTACGGGTAAGTGTAGTGTTAACTATGTACGTATTTTAATTTAACACTACACTTACCCTTAAACTGTTTTTCTGAATCAATTGTAAAGGATTCCCTACTTGAAGTTACAGCAATGGGGATAAATCCACATTCTTCTGCCAATTTATTGAATTCACTATAATAATCTTTCGACATATGGGTAAACGGAATGTATTTTTCTATACCCTGTTTGTAAATATAATAATTTGAACATTTTGTGTACATTTTATGTGACAATAAAAGCTTGAATTTATTAACTTAAACAGCTTATCAAGTTACTGAAAAGAAATGTATTGATATCATTTATAGTAACATTATTCTGTCCACAACATACCCCCAAACATCCTTAGATTAATAAAATATAATTTTTTATTTCAATCTATTATTTATTTTTAACCTAAATACGTAGCGCAATAAAATTGTTGGTTTCGCCTAAAGATGATATTTGTATTTATGGCTAAGTTACTATCTGCCACTATCCTCAATTTTGAACTACTGTCTAAGCCATTTAACAACACCCTACAACCCACCATCCATGCTAAGAGATTGACTGTCACTTTTATCACGCACTCACAGTGAATATTTTGTGATATTGCACGAACTCTTAAGGGATGAAGATATTTCCAAGTATATTTAATGAAATGGGATTTTCATACGTATTATTAAACATTTGACAATCAAGTTAGAAAGACAAGCAACAAGCGGATATTCTGGAGTAAGTTTGGAACTGCTACTGCAACTGTTCCAGTTTATGTATAATGTCTTGAATTCCAATTTTAAAGTGGGAAAAAATAAGGGTGTTGTTTCCTTTGATCAATTTCCCAGACGATGAAATAAAGAATTCGGCAATTAAAGTGATTTTCGATATATATATGAAGTTGGAAATATAGATTATGAATATCTAATAAGTTCTTTCTTCATATACATTAATTGATGAATCTAACATTCTTAAAATAATTAAACTGATTTGGAAATTTTGTTGAAGTAATATACTTTAATGTTTATCGTCCGTTGGCTCAGCGATATGTCGTGATGTTATAACGCTAGAACTTGGGTTTCGATACCCATTGTGGGCTAAACACAGATAACCGAATCTGTATCTTTGTCCTTAACAAAACACTAACGTTTTATCAAAGGATATTAACAATATACAGATTATACCCCCTTCCCACCCCCATTCCCTTCAACTCGGGCGTAGCACAGTAGTTAATGTGTTTGGACCATGTTTTAATTAAGCAACTAGACATAACCCCCAAAAACAATTTTTAAGATGCATTTTACAACTATTAAAATATGTTAGTGTATTAGGTGACTTTTTTAACAATTTCTTTTCAATAGATATCACTATTATAGGTAATAGATTTCTAAAATACACCTTGAAAATCGGTAAAGGATATAAAAAGCAATATAAATATGAGAAATAATAAATTCTCACGATGAAATACTGTTTCCACTCTTCCTTCATTGACATATCTAACCAAACAGAAAACTGGGGATCTGAGGCTATACCGAAAGAGAGAAAGTAGCCACCTGGTTTTAAAACACCACGAAGTATCTTCAGAAATTTTTTTAAATCTTTGACATATTGAAGAGAAAAGAAAGCGAAGACTTTGTCAAACATCTTGACCCATTGCGGGGGGGGTCCTAAAAATAAAAATAAAGATTATTGGATTTCTAAACAATATTAACTCTGTGCATATATATACACACACACACTAAAAATACAATTGTTATAAAGTTGAAATTATTTTCAAGATATAATTTGGATTGATAAGTGAGTAAAGTTACTGAAATGCCACCTATGCTAGCCGCCCCTCATTTTGCCACACTTACCCCCATAATTTGGTCAACACTAGGAAAGTTATCTGATAATGTTATATTATAAGCATCCACAAATATCAAGACATTTATAAGTAAATATTGGTTTTGAAACAGAGATAATACTTTATTTTGGAATATGTAAATAAACAAAACAGCCTTCGAAACCTTATTCAATCAGTATATTTGCATGTGTGATCTCACATAAGGTATAAAAAATACAGTTTATTGAGAACACAACTTTTAATTGAGGACCAATCAACAAATATAATGTCTTCATTTGAAGTTCAGAATAAAAACGTTGTCATCTGTAGAATTGTTCATGAAACACAGCGCCGTCTTTGTTTACTTTGGTTGTTTTAGTGCAAAACCACATTGGGCTATCTGTTGTGTCCGCCGCGAGGAATTGAACTTCGAATTTTAGTGTTGTAAGTCCGTAGATATATCGCTGTTCCACCGAAGGACATTTATGTGTAGGAAAGCACCTTTATTAGTTGTATACTGTATAAGACAGTTGAATAGATGATAGCAGTTAGAGAGCTTATTATTCGTCACGCCATCAGAGGGGTGCCACACATGTGTCGACCTAAGGCAATAGGGAGGGGTAAAGACGATGACATCATAGACATCTGAGACGATGATGTTATAATTCCACGAAGTATCATCAGAGGGCACGTTGCTAGGACAGACTAGAGAGAGCGCTAGGCGTAACGTCATAGTTCCACAAAGTGGAACCAGAGGACGCGACTATCTTATGGAGGGATAATATAATATTTTAATACCAGAGAGTCTGTTACTATAGTCGGATTGTGTTACTAAAGTTATAGGTGGGTGGTGTTATTAAGGTTCTATAGCCGGATGGTATTATCAAAGTTCTGGGATACTATTATTATAGGTGGCTTATATTACTAAGGTTAGACAGGCCGCGTTTTTTGTTCCACTTGGGGCATGATGGTGGGTAAAACAAAATACGCGGCCTAGCTAACTAATGAATGAATATTCACTGTAACATTCTTGTCATTGCCATAAGTGTGGTGGTACGTTTCCTCCCTAAAACAGTATTAATAGCTCCTTTTATAGTAACGCTGTATCAAGCATTATTATTTACGCTAATTACTTAAGCTAATATCAGATGACGCTAAAAGTTCTTTAATTAGGAAAATTTCATAAAGTTTAGCAAATCAGTGCTTTGAATTTGGCAATGAATAACGAATAATGAGAGTTCAGCCATATTATTTTTTTGAAAACTTTAGCTAGAAAATGATAATTTAGTTTGCTTGGCCTAATCATACTTATATATCTGCACGTCCTTTCACCCTAAAGATTTGCTACTTTAAATTGGCCATCTTTAATACCAATAACAAAAATAAATAATAAAAGATCCACTATTATTCTTAGGTGAAGCTGTAGTAAAATTTCAGACAGACAGCTCACGTGACGTTTTGCGTAGGCGGCGCAACAATTTTGGTCAAATTTGAGCGGTTTTGTTGAATAACTTTCCATCTGTTGCTTTTATTAAGACCAGATTTGATATCTAATTGTGGGTTGCAACGATATATCGGTTACCAAATTAGAAAAAAAATCCATAAACGTTAAGTATGTCTTTCTGTCAAATAAAATTTCTGTAATTTCGGTGCGAAAAAAAATAGGAGGAAAAATTCAATCAAAATTGGTGATTTTATATTTCGTGTATTTCTTAATAGATTGCCTTAAACTTTGGTGTGTGACATAAGGGTTCAGTAGAGCATGTCCTCTGAAAATATATGTTAGTTTGGATTACCAAAGTCCGAGCTACAATGTGTCTTGATTTCGTAGATATAACGTTACTGTACATTAGCTCTCAGAGTGTCAACACTTTACATCTCTTAGATAACTGGGTCCCTAAGCTTCTTATAATGTTTACTTCATTTGAAGATTGTGGTTTAGGCATTTTTTTCCACTATTTACGTAACTTAGATGGTTATCTAAGGGCAGCTTAATTTCACAACTATATTCATAGAATGTTTATACTCTCCATAAGTCCATACTTCAGTGTATAATTAACTTTATTTTATAGCTCGTGGATTATATTCATTTCCCTTTATATGTTTATAATAAAAAGTGTCACAAGTTTTTAACAATTCATACTAACACACACACTCAGACACATATATATGAAACAACTGGTACTTCTGTTAGTTTATTTCTTATCACGGTACTTTCAAAGATAACATGTACTTAATTCTCTATCTTAACTTTCTTTGTGTTACTTTTCAGTTTGATGGTTTGTTTACATTAGATACCATAACATCTCTATCAACAGGAAGTTTCTTTCTTTTTATCTTCAATTTTCACGACTATCTAAATTAATAGTTTTTTTTCGAAAGGGTTAAACATGTACGGTGTTTAAGTATGGGAAATTCAATTTTTTTCCATCTTCAAGGCCATGAACAACTCACTGTCGAAAAATTAAAACTTTATATCTTAAACTTACTTTTAATAACATTTTCATATATGTATTAACAGTGGGTTATGTGGGGGAAAAATCACATATGCTGACTTGGTGAGTCTAACTTGACTTCATATACAGATCTTCATTACCACTGTACACCATCATTTGATATTAAAGAGGAAAAATGAAGTAGGTATATCAATAACAAATGTACATTCTTTAAAAATATATATAATCAATTGAAATGGTTCAATCTAAAACATGTTTCATTAATAAAACCAGCCCGTTAAGGTAACTTAACACAAACCATATATATCTAAGTATATGACTATCTATATATATAGATATCTAAGGATAATTTTCTCTTTACCTTTGTATTATGTCTAAAACCATATATTCAATCCTTTCATGACCGTATGTTTCCTTAGCGAAGTCAACAAATGCTGGCAGAATATCAATGGCAAAGATTTTTGTCAAGTTTGGACAGTGTGATAAAAGAATGTTTTTGGTGACGTTGCCTGGACCACATCCAAAGTCTAAGACAATATCCCAGTTAGATCCGGCCATTTTCGAGACGTAATGTGATAGTCTTGACTCTATCCACTCTAAACTCTTTCTTGGTCTATTCGAACAATACTGGGATGGTTTTGAATTCATTCTAAAAAAATAAATCACCGTTGTATCAAAAGTTACGTTCATAATATATAAATACTGCACTTATAAGCTTTTCTGTTAGTCTTTAGCTTACATTAATAACTAGATATTTTACAAAAAATATTGTATGTTTCACTCCTTGTACTGACGGAACATATAAATCAATTATATTAAAATTCATGCTTGAAAAGTGGTATAGTAATTCTATAGAGATGGGATAGACATTATTATACACTCGCAAAAATATAACTTAAATTATAAATATAAATAAGTATAAATAATCTGTTTTAAGATCACTTCTCACTAGGAGACCTTCTAGCTTTTGTTGTTGTTGATTTTAGCACTAAACTATGAGCGCTCTTTCAATCACTCATAAACGAACCGTGGATTTTAGTTCTGTAAGCACGGAAACTTAAGGCTGATCCACCGGAGGATCTCTAAGTTTTGATGCCTTTTGTAAATTTTATTAATCTACGAACTTATCTATCGACCACAGTTTTACCACTTTATATCTTAATATAGTTTTACTGGTTTGAATAACAGCATTCATGAAATTTATAAAAGTCATTGCAGATTTATACAAAATATTCATTTTCTGTATATCACTTAGAAAAATTTCTGGTGTAGATATTGCTAAAACACTGAGTCAATTTCACATTTGTATTACAATACTTTTGTATTTGTAGTAAATTACGAAGTTGCATAATGGGCTATCTGTGCTCTGCCTACCGCTTGGTATCAAAACTCAAATTTTAACGACATAAGCCCTCATGCTTACCGCTAAGGACACTGAATTGTGATTGTGTATGGAAACAAACATTTTGGCAGACAAATGAAAACAGTCTGATTAACTGGAGAAGATACAGTTATCCTAATTTTTATACGGACAGAAGGCAGATGTAAAAATTTAAGGACATACATCTCTTATGAAACAATACTGGTAGCGTTTGAATATTTATACACTTGTTATGTTGTTCCTTAACTTTGAGGACCCGACATCACAACAGATAAAAAGTAATAAAACAAATAAAACAATAAATACCTGTTGTATATCTGTGTGGGTGTTGTTTTCACATTTTTAACGTCTAGTGGGTTTTAAACTTACTCTGCATACAGCTCCCATATCTCAGAGGCAAATTAATGGGCTTATAACTCAATTAATCCAGTTATCGATACGCGCTGTGGTTAGAGTACAGATTGTGTATCTTTATGTTTCATAACAAAGAAAAACAATTTTTCTGTGTACACAATATTTGTAGAATAAATCAAAATGTTAAAAAACCACAAAACCATCACATAGCAACAAAAACAACAATTATAAAATGAAAAATATTTCTTCATCTTTAAGAAAGAGTAATCAAAATCTACACAGAAGCCTTAAATGATACAAATTGTGCTGAATACACTTACAGTTTTAGTATCCTAGCCTCGTACAATCTTAAGTTAAATATTAAGATTTGCTTCATAAGAGATAATCCTAATTAACTAACTTACATTGTATAAGATATTATTTATTACTTACTTTAAAGCTTTACTGCCTAATATCTTTCATTCACTGTATCAAACACGACTAAGTTCAGTCCAATATTACGATCTTAAATCCCTGACCACCCTTGAGAAGAGTGATGTTCAATACACAAACAAAAAATGTAGTTTTTAGTTACGTAACCAGAAATACCAACCAATAAAAAATCGCGTTCCTTGAATATTTTTTTACGTAAAGTGACTGTATAGTTTCCTGTTAACACTTGTATATTGATAAGTGTACTGTTTCAAACATTAATTATCACTAGTTCATAAATATAAATTAATATCAATAAAAATAATAATCGGCTAACTACTGTGCTAGGACAAAGTATATCAATTAATAAATTTTAATTAATGTATTGGAGGACGATGTACTTACTATATTATAATACTTGTTTTTATACAAAATGCATGGTAGTCGGTTATATAAACACCTAAGTCTAGTTTCTATTAAATTCACTTTTTTTCGTAGATGCTAATTAGTTTATAGCGTTCGTTTCAGCTGCTTACATGAAATAAATAAATATCTGGAAGGTTTGAGGATCGGGTTTTATAAAATTCTATGATTA
>NW_013667194.1:14367-27946 GCF_000517525.1 Limulus polyphemus
AGAATAAACCAGTTTTATTTAAGAAAGGACTTCTGTCGCTAAAGTTTCGTCGGAACGAAGTTACGGAAAATTAATTAACGACAGGAGGCGTAACAATTAATTGGCTAAGTGTGTTCTCAATTGTGTGGATACAGAGGGATTCATTTTATTTATTTATCCCGTGCGTGGATCAATTCACAATAGTTCACTCTTTTTCATTTTATTACGTGGTCAATAAAAAAAAGACAAAGCGAAATCATCAGCGACGACGAAAATGGACACTCTCAATTACATGTGTTTAAAGTGGACAACCGTTACTCAACAAGTACTTACCGTTACTATCCTAACCTAATGTAATATTAAGTTAAGGATTGCATCATACGAGATAATCCTAATTAACGTACTTTGTATAAAAGATTATTTACTACTTACTTTAAAGTTTTACTGTCTGATACCTACGTGTGTTATCAGTTGTGTGGATGTACAAGGTTTCTTTTCATTCATTTATAGATCTACTGCGTGGATCTTATTATCACACCTTACTATTGTTCAGTTTATTATATTATCTTCTTCTCTGACCTTCTTGGCTATTGCAGGTGCATCGATATTATAGTGTTTGTTGTATGAGAACACGTTATATGTGAACATTAAAAGAGATAGAGATTACGCCATGGTAGATACTTATTATTACTTAGACCAATCCTAACAGCTACGGTCTTACTAGTCTTATCAGCATGGAGTGTAAACCATTAGTGTCTGCATAAAAGAAGGGAATTATTAACTGTTGTTTGTAGAATCCTGTTTAAGAAAACCATGAACTAGAAGCAAACCGTTATGGCAGCATACTGGGAAAAAAAATCTGATCTGGATGCGAAGGCCAGCTCAAGTTAAAAGCCTTTTCAAAATTAATGAAGATCATACAAGAAGTTTGATTTTTATTAAAATTATTAATAATGGTTTCCGAGAGCCACAGAAGTTTATAATGTGTAGAAGAAAGGGGACAAAGTCCAGTCTCTGTATCTTGTAGTAGGTTATGGTTTCTAGGAAATCAGTGTAGACACTTAAAACGGATACACTCCAGTGATGACTTGTTGCTCATAATATCCAATCAGTAATTGTTTTATTCTACGCTCCTCTTCTGTTTCCACTTTTATTAAAATTAGTTCTTACCATCATATCAGTCGTACAAGTGTATCTAGTAAAACCTATCAGTCGTACAAGTGTATCTAGTAAAACCTATCAGTCGTACAAGTCTATCTAGTAAAACCTATCAGTCGTACAAGTGTATCTAGTAAAACCTATCAGTTGTACAAGTGTATCTAGTAAAACCTATCAGTCGTACAAGTGTATTTAGTAAAACCTATCAGTCGTACAAGTGTGTCTAGTAAAACCTATCAGTCGTACAAGTTATCTAGTAAAACCTATCAGTCGTACAAGTGTATCTAGTAAAACCTATCAGTCGTACAAGTGTATCTAGTAAAACCTATCAGTGTACAAGTGTATCTAGTAAAACCTATCAGTCGTACAAGTGTATCTAGTAAAACCTTTGTTGCTCATAATATCCAATCAGTGATGATTTGTTGCTCATAATATCCAATAAGTCATCTGTTATTGTCAAAACCATTCTATAACCAATGTTACTGAATATACAATTACTAGCATGCTTGTGGTGGGGATTAATATCGTATTTGTGTCTCTAACACTGAAGAAACTTAGAAATTGTTCGGATTATTTTTTTGAATTTAATGGTGCTAACGCTGATACGATGCAAGGACAACTTTTTAGTATACATATTCGCGTCTATTAATCGACTCGTTTTTCGGAAAACGTAGCTTAAAGATAAAACAAACACGAACGTAATAACAGGAAACATTTATTAAACGTTTCGGAATCGTCATAATTCCATTTGTAGAGGTACAAAACAAACAAATAATATTTGTAATTACAACAGAAATATACACATGAGAAATAAACAAATCGAATATACAAATATAACATGAGAAAATGAAAACTGAGGCACAAGGGAAACAGTTAAAATAGGTTTAAATCCAGTGAAGAGTGTGTGTTATTTAGGGACGGAAGAAGAGTTTTTATGTATAATGTTTCTTTTATGAGAAGTTCGGTATCATGTTTGCTGTTGAAAGAGTTTTAAAGTTAGATAGAAAAACCGGATGTCCTGTTTCTGTATTGTGTTTACAGATAGCGGAGTTTGGAGAACTTGTAACCTTTCTTCCAGTCTTTTTAGATATGACCATCTGTTCACGCGCTCGTACTTTAACATTCTCAACACAGAAATCGTACAGTACGGTACACGTTAGACTAAAAAGGTAAATCATAGTTCCCGTGTTCCTTGCACCGAAAATAAGGTAAAGAAATAGGATTTTGTTTTATCCTTTCTAAAGTAATTTTGTAGTTTTCTACTTCAGTTCAAGGAAAAAAGAAAAGAAGTTAGTTTAGAATAGGATTAGTGTGCCATTATGGCACAACGACAACTAAAGATTAACAGAAGGAACTCGGTTTATACCGAGATTCCTGAGAGTGCGCTCCCTCATGAGCTATTGAGTGTAGGCGAAGGGGCAGTAGAATGCTTGCAGCCGTTGGGCGGGAGAAAACTATGTTGCTACCCTTACAAGGATAAAGATTACAAGTATACCCCAGCGGGAAGTAACGTAATTGTGGTATGCATCAAGCAGCTACCACTTGAAGTACCAAACGAATGTGTCTCAAGTGCTCTTCTAAATTATAGTAAAATCTTAGGTGTTTCTAGGGAACCTATGAGAATACCAAAGTGTTCACAGGGGCTAGAAGGGTAAGAATGGATATGTCCACTCCTGTCCCCAATTTTCTGTACATCGGTCAGTTCAGGGTAATGGCTAATTACCCTGGAATGAAGAAGTTATGCTCGCGATGTAAGCTTGAAGGGCACTTCGCTGCAGATTGCATAACAGAAATTTGTAATCGCTGCTACGAACCGGGGCACAACTCTGCTAGTTGCAGTAAGGGGTGCAAGAAATGCGGGGAAAACCACGCATTTCATACGTGTAATGTAAGGTCCTTCGTTTATGTTTTAGCAGAAAACGAAGAAAGTAAGGTAGATAACGAAGTTACGGAAGTTCTAGAAAGTGTATTAGATAGAGTAACCGAAAGTGTAAAAAATGAAGTAGTGAGCCCTATAGACAGAAGTGAAAGACAAACCCAACGACGAATAAACAAGGATCAGGAAAACATAGAAGAACCTAGGGGAGAAAATCCCCCTGAAAGACGAAAAATAAAAATAAAACCAAAAAATGCATCAAAAAAGAACACAGTACCAAAGAACAACGGAAAACCTAAAGACAACAAACCAAACTTCACGTTACTGGCAAAGGATTTACTACTTTCTGAGTCCTCCAGCAGCGATGAAGACTAGACAGAAGAAGAAGATACATCAAAAAGAGCTTTATTCACGTCTTTAAAGATTTCAAGGAAGTGCAAGAAGTCCAAGGCTGGGTAAGTCGATAGTTCCTTAAAGTAAAGCCAATAGATAGGAGTACTCCCGGTGTAGAATTGCTTTTATGTTAAATATCCTAAATCCCCACAATGTTATCTAATTTTTTCCTAATCGTAATGGCTCTTGAAATAATCACATTGAATACACCAGGGTTTCTAAAACCCATCAAGCAAAATATGGTAATGGACATAATGACTAGAAACAAGTTTGACATTCTTTTTCTAGAAGAATGTCACTTCTATCAAATAGAACAGTCCAAACTCTTCAATAAAAGTTAGATCATACTGGAGTCTAGGTACACATAAAGAAGCAGGTGTAGGAATAATATTAAGTAAATATTTCCAAGGAAAAATAACAGGAATGGGGTATGACATACAGGAAAGAATATGCTACATAGATATAGATTTAAATAAAAGAAAAACAAGACTAGTAAACATATATGCACCAACAGATCATACTATCAGACCTATGTTTTACCAAAATTTAGAGTAATATCTATTCTGTCCACACGAATTACAGCATAGAAAGGAAACTTCGGATCTGATTAAAGGTTACAGGCCTCTTACATTTAGTAACGTTGATTATAAGATTTTCACAAAATGTATCAATAATATACTAAGCAAAGTAATGAATGACCTAATTAAATCGTTTCAAACAGCCAGTGTCCTAGAGCATGACATTCTTTTTAATGTCAACATGCTGCGGGACACAGCAGAAATAGCTAACAGTAAAGGCTCTCCCACCTGTGTAATTTCAGTGGGTCAGGAGAAAGCTTTTGATAGAATTAATCATGATTTCATGCTATATGTTTTAGAGAAATATGGAATACCATATAATCTTATAAAGTGGATTGAAATAATCTATAGCAATCTCTCAGCAAGAATAAACATAAATGGACACATTTCAGAAAGTTTTAAAATAAAATCTGGAGTAAGACAAGGATGTCCCCAACTTTATATGTGTTAGTCATTGAATGTTTTCTGTCTAATGTTGATTCTAATCCTGAAATAACCGGGGTTCGAATCCCAGGGAATTACGCCACTCAGCAAAAATGCCTTGCACATGTTGATGACGTAACCTTGACATTATTCACAGACGATTCAATAACTAAATGTTTAAACACACTAAACAGCTTTTGTAGCGCTAGTGGATCAAAAGTAAATAATGGTAAATCTAAAAGTTTTTGGTTAGGGAGATGAAGAGTCAGATATAACTCTCCAGCAAACATAAACTGGATCAAAGGTCCTATAAAAATACTAGTTATTTGGTTAGATCCCTATGATCCAACCAGATAACTGGCAGTTAAAGATAAAAGAAATCACAGATAAAATAGATGAATGGAAAGATAATGAAGCTTCACTAATAGCCAAAGCTCAAGCCGTAAAACAGGTCATATATCCTAAATTAATATATTTAGGTCGCACATTACCGTCAAACAGAATAGAAATAAAGAAAATAAATCACATAGTGTATAAATTCATATGGAATTACAAAGCAGAGCGCTTGTCAAGGGAAACAATAAACCTACCAGTTAAAGACGGAGGTTTGGGATTCCCAAACTTTGAGAAATACTTAACAGCAGTCACAATAAATCAAGTATGTAAGATAATGGAGACCGAACACAAATGTGCGTTAATAATGGCTGGAGACAGCTTGAATGGGTAATAACAGCAAATGTACAACGTTTCGACAAGGTTTTGTCATCATCAGCCATTATTAGTCTCAAAGTGGGTTCCTCGTCATCGAATTTAAATACAAATGTGCGTTATTCTACAACCACGCAGTTGGTTTCAGCTCCAAATTGTTTATAGATAAAGCCAACCCACAAGCACTACGAGCTGAAATTCCACCAGCATATCTTAATAAAGTAATAGAATATTCAAAAAAGTTACAAAACGAAAACACACAAGTAAAAACTATATACCATGAATGTACGAAAAATCTATGAGTTTCTAAACCCAAAGGTCCAAACAAAAATAGCAGTACAACATCCAAATGTAAACTGGAAGGTTACATGGACGACAACAAATAATAGGAAAATAGTAGCAAGAAATCTTAGTTATAAAATAGCACACAACTTAGTAAGCACGAAAGAAAGACTACACAGACTTAAAATCATACAAACAAATAAATGTCCCTACTGCCAGTGCATAGAAACAGTCAAACACTGTTTCTATGATTGTGCACACGTAAACGTATTCTGGAGGAGAGTTGCAAGTGTGTTTAATGTTAGTGGATAGAATACACTACTGTGCTATTAAATATCTGTTAATTCTTCACAAAAGTTTTCTTTTCTTTACCTTGTGAGTGAGTTTAAATATCAGATCCGGTCCACGAGGTGTATACGAGAATGAAAGAGAAAGTTTTCCGGTGGTGTGAAGAAAGTGCGAACAAACACCAAGATACGACTGAAGTTAGACTACGCTCGCCTAACGGGAGAAGAGTTTAAGAAGACCTGGGCCCCGAATGAGTCTAGGATGTTCAACAGAAAGGCGAATTTATAGATATAACGTTCTAATGAACAGAAAACACGCTATGTCGACGCAAGCAACGCTCATTGACTTCAAGTGGTCGGCGGGAGAGAGGACTGCGGCGGACCAGCCAACGCTGGAAGTGTGTTTGTTTACGGGACCTGCACAAGTGCTGGGACAAATGGCTCGTGGACCGTAATGTCAGTGACTTTAACTGTGCAGGCCAAATTGTGTTTTGTAATATCTAAAACCGTACTTCCTTTCTCTAAGCAATTACAATGAAATACAAGAAAAAAGAAGCGGCTGGTCAGAAAAAGAAGGATCGAAGGAGTGGAAATCGAAATGGTAAGTATATGTGTAAGTTTACTTCTTTCTTTTATAATTTGTAGATGTGAGGTAAGGTGGAGATATGCCTTACTCTCTTCCCACAGTAAGGGTTCAGTTAGAATAATTAGCGTGTTGACTGAACTGAAGGACCGGTGGCTGGTCTCACGAGATGGAGTCTGGAAGCCTAGTCCTTGTATCCAGGAGAGTTTCCTTGACGATCGCTATACGGAGGTCAACATCTTCAGATCGAGGATTAAACCCTCTGGAAGGGTGATCATTGGGTTGAGATTTTTTAGTGGTTTTTGGATCCAGGAACACAAGGTTTTTTATTGTGTACCTTGGCGCTGTGAAAGCAAAGGTGAGTCCTTGATGTTCTACTACAGTAAGGAAGTTGACTCTTTGTGCAAGGGAAAACCTTCAGTGCTCACATATCTCTGTTTCTGTCCCTAATTTTGGCTTATAGGGCTGGAACTCAAAGGAGTATGTGCTGCAAGTAAGGCCTGTACCTGACACTGAATACTACGACCCGACATGGTTAACAGCGTGGATCAATGATCCAATATTACTCATTATAAGTAATGTTTTAAATTCCAGATATAAGTCAAATGTTGTCAGTAGCCGGGTACCAAGAGTAAAGTCAACATTACAAGTTAAAAATATTCTCTCATTGGCATATCTATTAGTATCTGGGGCTAAAATTGTAAAACGTATTAGTGGTCATAGCATGAGGTACTGGAAGATATTTAAATATAAATATTTATCCAGTATCTATAACGCTTAGAGCAAAAATCTGTGGAAGATGACGTGTTACATAGGTTAAAATAAGGTAAATTTTAGGTAGGATTGAATAAAGCGTGTTGCCCACAGAAACACGCACGTGTGTAAGTAGACGAGATGTGAACAGTGGGCAGTCGGCAAACGATCTTTGTAGCGGAAACAATTTTTTTATTCTAAAGTTGGGTTTCATAATGACTTTCAGGTCAATTTGGAGACAGTAAGTGTTACATAACTTTTTCAACTGTTTCGTTATAAGGGAGCTCTGTCTCCCGAGATATGGTAAGCAGGTGTATAAGGGAAGTTTGGGTACAGTGGGTATCTTAGGTGGTTTGACAAACAAATTAGTCAGGAATGAGGAAGTTATTTTCTCCAAGAAATGCATAGGGTAACCTTTTCGAAAGAGGATGTTTTGTATAGAAGTAATTTCTTTGTGAAGGGCTAAATAGGATGAGGTAAAATTGTAGACTGTATTTAGCAGACAGAGAATAAAACTGCGTTTGAAAGAGAAGGGTATAAAACTGTCAAACTGAGTAAAAAGGCCAGTAAATTTATTTTTACGATAGACATAAGTTGAAAAGCCGTTAGCATCATAGTTAACAAGAACGTCCAGAAAGTGAATAGTTATTAATCTCGATTTCATGAGTGAAATGTATAGAGAGGTGTTGTGAATTGAGATAGTCAAGAAAGCGTTGGATATGATCAATGTGGTAGAAAATAAGAAAAGTGTCATCAGTATACCTTCTGTAGAGAACAGGTTTGAAGCTTAATGAACAGTTGTCAATCCAATTCTGTTCGTGGTGACAGAGAAAAATGTTGGCCAGTGTAGGACCCAGTGGGGAGCCCATAGCAACGCCATCTATTTGCTCATATAGAGTATTGTTAAAGAGGAGAAGAGAGTCTTTGGTCAAGCATAGATTTGAAATCAGACTTGGAAAATCTATTAACCAGAATGTTTTTAACGAAGAGATTAGAAAGTGCAATATTAATGTTTTCGTCCAGAGGAATATTAGTAAAAAGGGAAGTAATATGGAAGCTAGCCATCACATGATCTTTAAGGGAGGGAAGTTGCCTGATTTTTCGGGAAAATTGGAAGTAGTCAGGTGTTGTAAATTCGTTCATAGTAAAAGGTTTTAAAATGGGTACAAATAATTTAGCTATGTTATAACTGTGAGTACTTAATGCGGAAAGTATAGGTCGGAGGGGGTGTCTGGTTTGTGAACTTTTGGCAGACATTATAATATTCCAGCTTGGGATCCTATAGGATATAAAATTATTGTAAACACAACGAGAAATATTATTTCTTTTGCTTATGTTTCTAGGAAATCTCTGGGTTTTCCCTTCAAGGTGTAAAGTATGAGTTAATGGTTCCTTATTTATAAGTTTGTTGCGGTCGTTAAGAATATCAAACATTTTTTTAACATAATCAACATACTTTGTTGAGGATAACAGGAGTTATCCTCAACAAAGAAAGAAATGTACACATAAAGAAAAATGTGTTTCAAAAGCGTTAATTATTACCAGTGGTGTAATTATTCACATTCTGTTTATATCAAAGTTGTATATATAGTATCACAGGCGTAATGGCAAGTATCCAATTTTTATATATATTAAAACTAATTATTTCAAAATAAGTAGGGTAAATTTAGGTATAGAAATAAATTTAGGTCAAAAAATTACCTTTTTTTTTCTTTTTTTACAGACTGGATACCAATATGGTACGACTCCACAGAAGAAATCATACACTAATACGACCAAGTCAACAAGACACTTCTTCAATTATATGGAAATTTTAAAAATAATTCGTGCTTTACAATCCATAGACATCCCCCATCTTTGCCTTTTATTTGGTAATATGGACTCTAACAAGTCATTAATGGTTCATGCACGGTTGATGTATTATACTTTGACCAGAGTAAAGGTCAAACCTTAACCGCAGGACGTTACATTTTCCTACCATTAAAATGAATTAACCAATTTTGTAAAAGTGAACCTTTACTTATAGGTCTAATTCCCTTTACATTTACATTTTTGGAAAACATATTAAAAATATCACCATGCGATATTAAATGCTATGATATCACGACAAGAGTTTCTATTTTTTTTTTAAATTGAGACATAGTTGGTAGCATTATTCCATTTGGTTACATGAATCGATCAAAAAAGTCGTATATAACACCGTGTTCATTAAGAGCTAATTATTGTTAGTGTCAAATTAGATCATTTTTTATTTTGTTATTCAGTTCAAAGTGACGATTGAGATAACATCATGTAAGACCACTAAGTATAGCATAGGCTGAATAACAAATCATTCAAGTTGTATTTCAAACATGACTGACTTGTTTAAGAATGAAGCGACGAGTTTATAACTTATTAAAAGTATAATGTTACAGATTCCAATAACTGTTTTGTTTTGAATAGTGTTAACTATCTGTTTCTGTTATATTAGAAAATTAACATAAATTACAACACTATATATAAGTTCCATCGTTTCGATTCTTTATACCTTCAATAAGTAATACGTTATTCTTTAAAGATGTACTCATCTTTAATATATGTAAAGATCTGTGAGTTCTTCTGTACACTACTTTCAAATTCTACCCAGGATTATCTACTAAAAGTGACAGATTAGCTGAAAACATTATTTGTTGCTAGCTTTATCCCAAGTCTTGATTTAAACTGTGTATTAAAACGACTAATATGAAAATAAAAGAAATTTGAAATATTACAATTGAACTTTGATGTGACTTTCTAATTATGGAACTATGTTGGAACACATCTTATTACTGAATAGCTGTTACTGAGTTTTTATTGATTTGAATTAAATTTTGCTCGAACAACAGTTATTTTTCCTTTTTAGCAATTTCAATGCAACGCTAGTTGGAAAGAATATATAATATTCAATGTGTTTATATACTAGTATTATAACACTCATGCACAATACTTTAGTTTTTATTGTTAAAGAATAGAAAAGTTCAGTAAGTTACAACAGCATCTTGACGTTTATTTATAATTATTGCAATATTTTGAACATATCCCGTATTGTGAATAGCTTTTATTTTTTTTCTTTTAAATTAAAATAAATACTTTAACGCAAGAAAGTTTTATTCATCTGAACAATTTTAATGCAATCCTACATGCGAAGATCTATAATATTAAATCATTTGTTATATTTTATATTCATGCACAATTTTAGTTTTTCTTGTTACAAAATTGATAAAGTACATTACGTTTTTAAAACAATAATATTTTTTTTATATTCCATGGATGATCAACTTTATTAAAGTTACAGGTCAATTGATAACAATTTGTCCTGCAATATTCATCCTTAGTCTTGATTGAATCTAATAATTGATGACATTTTAGGAGTATGTTGTATAAGATATGTTAACAGCTTTTGTTTATTTGAAGTTATGCACAAAGCTACACAAGGTATCGAAATCCGGTTTCTACCATTGTAAGTCCACAGACATACCGCTGTGCCACTGGGGGGGGGGGGAATGTTAACAACATTCAATTTGTAGAATTTGTAGACTGAAGACAAATCTCAAGAAGAGTAGTCTGGGTTGTAACTGTTCCGTCAGCATTGTACGTTAATCCATATTTATTAAGTACTCTCCTATAGTCTTCAAGGAATTTGTCAAAATTTTCCAATTTCAATTGTTTGACGTTGTCTTCGGGCAAAACTGACACGTAGAAATCTGTAAATGATTCAAAACAAAATCTCTCACTGTGAGTAAATATAAAGTTTTCTACTAGTTTTTAATGAATAGTTGTTTCTTTTCCAAACATTTATTATTGGTTTCCCTATATTAACCACTCAAAAATGAACTCAACTTTACCATTTACATTTCTCTCTCGAATTACGTAGAATAGAAAGAAAATTATCATTTCCTGGATTATCCACCGAAACAAATGATTGTTTGATAATCATCTTCGTGTCTGTTTCTACTACAAAACACTTTTAGGTTTGGTTGTTTTTGTAATTAACCACAAAGCTACACAATGTGCCATATATGTTCTGTCCAACACGGGTATCGAAATCTGGTTTCTGACGGTAGAGGTACGCAGACATACCAGGGGGGGGGGGGCTCTACTTTTGTAATTAGAACAACTTTTAAGGGGAACTGCCTTTCCACAACTGGTTGCAGACAGTAAAAGGCAGTAGGAGATGAGACGTTGTGAGTGTAAGCACTAAACTCCATACCCTTAATTGATTTTCCATTATTACTGGTTAGTTTAACATCAGCGTTTGGATTTTGTCTGGTAGATGGAATATCCTCAATGCATTTGAGAGCTATTACCACAGACATTATCCGTTATGACTTTAAGGTGATGACTAGGATTAACAATAGCTTTTGCAAAGAACTTCTTAATGGTTATTTTATATTAAGTTCATTACTGTTTTATAGTGTTGATTTTAATCGTCTATTAACAATTTATGTAATTAATAGTATTGAAGCTATTTATTTCCTTATTTCATTATGTAGCGTGGATGTTTTATACTAGTTTTAACAATTCTTATGAAATAATACACTTCTAGTGTACGTTTGTCTGCACCACTTTTTCTATTATGAATAACTTCTGATCAAATAAAGCTACCTACATAGACCAGAATTAGAATTTAATTCAGTAAGTAATGTAGCTATTTTAATAACTAGTCTAACTAAGAATATTAAATAACAAAACCAAAACTTGTAATGATTAAAAATGCATTAATTTACTAGTTTTATACTCTTGCTGCTATCGACATTTTTGGCCATAATCCCAATAGTATCCAAGTTTAGCGTGAAGAAGAGATTTAGGTTAGTCCTAAATCAAGCTAGCCAATAATGCAAAATAATACTCTTAATAAAAACATGTAATATACAAGTGAAAATTTTATTTATCAAACATACAGTCTCGTAAATAAAATTGACCTTTAAAAAAAAAGAATTGAATATAACTTTATTTCGAAGGCTAAAACAAGTTTACTTCATGTAATATAATCTCAAGGTGACTCAGCAGCAGCAGTTCTAGAGCCTTATAACGCAATAAGATGGGTTTCGAGAGCCCTCGTTGGCCAGAGTACAGATGTCCTGTTGTGTAGCTTTTGCAGCTTTGTACTTAACAACAAACTAAAATCACGCACTAGCTGATACACTTTTACCTGGTATGATCACCATCAGTAACTTTCTGGTACCTACATAACAGTTACCCACCATATCTTCAATCAAACATGATTAGGACTTAATATTAAAAACCCAATTTTCAATAAACAATGATTTATTGTACACAATATTAAACATGACACTATTCCAAATCTTAAAATACAATAAAATACCAAATAACTTACAGTACAGGATAAAAGAAAATAAAAAACGACCAGACTGGAAACACTCTCTTACACTCAACATGTTTTGACGTATTTATTCCATCCTCTTCTGGAGTTCAATGTTTAGCAAGAATCAGAATTATTTACATCCTTACAAAAATTCCCTATAGTACAATTTATGTGTTAGAGAATTTCACCCCATCTGTTGACAACATTTCCACCAGATCCATCACCCTTTTTCAATATTTTAAATTTACTTTTTTAAACTTGATTATCTCAATAGGTTCACGTATATTCATACTAATGACATTTTCAGGTTGTGCTAAAATAACAGTTTTTAACATTGAGCATTTATAGAAACACTAGTGAATTTTAATATGACTATGACTTGTGATTTTAGTTTTAATCTTCATGGTTGTGCTTCCTCAATTGCTTAAAATCTATTTCATTTTATATGCCTTCAATAAAACCTTGATCGCTCAACATTGCAGGCTGTTACCTGTGTTCTCATAAATTGTTTGTCTACCTTTTTCTAAATGATATACTCTGATTACTTTTAAAATGAAAAATATTTCTAATTGACCAAATATGATGTATATACACGTTCTATTAATTGATACATATGACAAAAACTAAGCTTACAGTTTGAATATCAGTACAATTAATTCCTATGTTTGATCAATTTGCCTCCAGAAAACTAATCGTTAATCCTCATCCAAAATGTTTTATTAAAATATGTACGTACTTGCGTAACAGTTAAAAACTGTACTTACCCATGACTTGTTTTTCTGAATCAAAAGTAATGGGTACTACACTTGAAGTTACAGCAATGGGGACAAATCCACATTCGTCTGATAATTTCTTGAATTCAGTACAAAAATCTTTCGACATATAAGTAGCTGGGATATATTTTTCTATCCCCTGTGGATAAGTAGGAGGTTAATTTAACAATATGTATAAACTTTTTGTAACATTAAAATTGCAATTTATTGACAAATAATTCTTCAAGTTACTGAAAATAAACTTTATCACCAATATTAATGTTCGTCTGTCTAAAAGACACCGAAAAACTTTCTTAGATTAATAAAATAAAGAGAGATTGAAACATATATATATATTGTATTTTTAAATAAAATAAGACATGCAATAATATTGTAAGATTTACTTAAAAGAATGGTATTTGTGTTTGTGGCAAAGCTTTTAAGGTTGTTTGCGTCATCGCTA
>NW_013667194.1:28968-47176 GCF_000517525.1 Limulus polyphemus
GATTGACCGTCACGTTATAACGCCCCAACGGCTGAAAGGGTGAGCATGTTTGGTGGGACGGGGATTCGAACCCGCGACCCTCAGATTGCGAGACGAGCGCCTTATCCGGGCCATGCCGGGCCCCGCCCACTCTAATGGATTGACTGTCACGCTTATGACACAAACAAAGCTTAAAGTGTGGGGAGTATTTTTGTGGTATTGCACGGACCTGCAGCCGGCTAAAATGATGGAGTTATTTCTAAATCTAGTTAGTGCACTAAGATATCTGTGTTTTTATTCTAAGATTAATCGCTAGGCAATCTCATGAAACCCGTAAATTGTGTTAGTCATATTACCTGTTTTTAATATAATATTTTCTTTAAAAATAAAAAAGCAAGTATATTTTTCATGCAAGGGTTTTATTTTGTTTTCAATTGGTATAATATTTGTTTAAATATTTCAGAAAATAAATGTGACAAAACAAGTAAAAAACAGCATCAGTTTTTGTTAATGTTTATGCATATATTGTTCTTAAAACTAATTGTCATAGTTATTTTCAAGCAACAATTTTCTTTTATTTATTTATTTTTTTGTATTTTTGAATAATGTAGTAGATGTATGTCTAGAAAAAAGTAAAATGTTTCGTGTGTTTCTTTTTTTTTCATTTTAACATTTCTGTTATTTTCTCTTATTATTTCAACCGAGGATTAACTTGCTCTTTAATACCAGTTTCGGTAAAACTGAATTATGCCGATCAGTGTTATTATGATAATAAATGAAGACATCCATGTTTCATAATATTTTTTTCTATGTATAGCTTTATATGTGCAATAAATAATTTATAGAGCTATTAATCGCTATCATCACTTTCATCAATGAGTGTAGTTTCGTCCAACAAGAGATTTTTACAGAATTGTTCCTCCTCCTCCTCATCAGACACATCATTACCCAATGTATCTTGTAAAATGTGTTTCTAGTGGCACTGGTAATACAGGTGTGATTGTGTAGCATCCACCATATTTACATGGTGCAGTTACAGACCATGGTAGAACATCTGCACTGCTCAAGGATTAAACTACTAACTCTCTCAAAACAAATATGCAGATTATCTTATCATGTTCATTGTAGCAAGATGATATGAACTCACAACAGCTGAGCCAACATCAGTTTCTGAACTATACACTGAACATTTACTAAATGTTTCTCTATTGTCTAGTAAAATGAATGACAATTTATCAGAATAAGACTTTTCGAACTTTTTATTCTCGCTCATAAAATCAGCGTTTGAAAGGACCGAGTCTTCTAACTTGGTTATATACATCTGAGAAAGATTATTTAGTTTCACAACTGCATTTCTCCTGTTACATTCTTATCAACAAGTTTAAACATATTGTGGAATGCTTCGTTGTGGGTTTATTCTAACTGTAACTGCCTTTACTTTCTCATTATCATTTCCTCAACTACATGGAACCTGAACATACTTTGTTCGACAGAAAAACTGTGCTTCATATGCAAATATATCAAAGCCTCGTACTCTCTTTAACAAACTTCCATCGCCCTTTTACAGTACGATATTGACAATATTGAAATGCAGGCGCCCTCTCGTGTTTGAGTTAAGATCAACCTGTGGTTTCACTCCGATTAAAATTAATATATATATTGCATACAGATGAAGGATTTGAGATTCATCCAGCTAGAGTTAAAAATGATGTTGTGTGTGTGAATATTTAGTTACGCAAATAAATGGATGAGTAAGAACTTGTGAACTTACTGATTCGAACCCTGAACAGTAAAATGGGAAAGGAAAAGACGGGGGGTAATTCCCGCGTAATTGTGTATGCATGTACATATATATATATATAAGATTGTGAACGTTTTATGTTGTACTTATATATATATATATATATATATATATATATATATAATATTGAATTTAGAAATGTTGCATTTATAACACAACTAAACAAAGACTGTGATTTGTGAAACGATATCAGAAAGAAACACAGTCGAGACTGAATGCAATCAACATTCTTGAATGTAATCAGGAAAGGGAGATGTGTTGTGAAGTTAGGTGTAAGGAATATCAGTTGAAGTTGAGAGACATGAGAAAGCGGCAGGCCTCTGGTCAATCTTGAAGAACTTAGGGAATTACAGTACTCTAAGTCATTAAGGAATGAGTGGATTGAGCAGATTAGTTGCCACATTTTTTTAAGTTCAGGAAATGTTATAACTCTATATATGGGAAACAGGTGCAAGTTCATAAGGTTCGTCGTGGGTTTAAGAAAGGAATATAAAAGACAGGAGTTCAACGAAAGGAAAAGACCAAGAGATGTGGAAGAGAACTAATGAACCGAGAGCAGCGAAGGAAGAAAGTAATATGCTCCCAGTAAGAAACAAAACATATTTCTAAAACTATGTGTTATTGACTAGAGTATTAAACAGCAGTTTGTCGTGTTTACATTGCTATTAGTCAAAAACCGATAGGTACAACCTAAATAAAGTTGATGAAGATAAAGAAGGGAAAACGAAGTGCGAGTCCACCAAGATCGTAACAGTGCGCATGACATCTGGACGCCTACCTGGCATATCACTACTGTTAATAAAAAACTATCAAGTTGTCACGGACTATCTCTCTCACAGTTACAAAAATATTTGTTAATTGGTTTAATATAATAACCATAATAGTTATAATAAATATCGATTATTATAAGGTACAGATCAAGTAAAAATAATAAAAAACTCGCCACCTTATAAGACTTCTGGCTATAGATCTGGGCCTTGTCATCCTAATGGAAAATTAACCACTGCCCGATTAAGAAGCGTGCGGTTTTCTTTTGATCAATCTTCAAGACGATAAAATAAACAGTTCAGGAAATAAATTGATTTGGGAAATATATATATATATATGCAGCTAGAAATACGCCCCCCCCCCCAGTGGCACAGCGGAATGTCTGCGGACTTACAAAATTTGAAACCGGGTTTCGATACCCGTGGTGGGTAGAGCACAGATAGCCCATTGTATAGCTTTATGCTTAACTAGAAACAAACAAATAAAGGTAATCATTAGAAAAAGAATATTTTTACATCATAAGGCATCGATATTCTTAAACTATCTTTAAAATTCCTTTGCCTAGTGTTTTTCTGTTTCAGACTATTTGTGCAAAGCTGCTCGAGGGTTTATCCGCGCTGTGTCCACCGCGGAGAACGCAACCTCTAGTTTTACTGTTGTAAGTTTGGAACTTACTGCTGACCCATCGGGGGACTAGTAAAAAAAAATCCAACGGCTAAGCAGTGTCTACCGACAACTGTTGGGTCAATTTTATAGCATATCCATTATTCGAAAGTGAAAAGCAGAACGAACCACGAACTTGAACCCTTGGATTCATAGTCCGAGCACTCTAACTACTGTGCGACGCCCACCTTTCAAGCATAGAAGATATAGACACCATTAGTGAAGATAACGGGGGTAAAGGGTATATATCTGTACATTGTGCTCTATTTTGATAAAATGTTAAAGTTTGTTACTTCAACGAGCCTTTCAAAGCAGTTTACTTACTGTGAAAATGCTACGCTTATCAACAGACGTACATGACCAAAGAACACGTCAGCTATTTATTTTACGTATTTCTAGCTTTTTTGTTTGTTTGTCGTTAATCACATAGCTACGCAATGGGCTATCTGTGTTATGCCCACCACGGGTATCGAAACCCGGTTTCTAGCGTTGTAAGTCCGCAGACATATTCCGCTGTGCCACTGGAGAGCAATTTCCTTTAATAAGATACTATTATAAAAAGTAATAGATCTGTAACACGCTTCCTGGAAATGGGTAAAAGATGTTAACAACTTACAAAAAGCAATATAAGTATCAAAAATATAAACTCTTACGATGAAATACTGTTTCCACTCTTCCGTCACTGACATATCTATCCAAACAGAAAACACACGAGCTAAGTAGAAAGTAGCCCCCTGGTTTTAATATACCACGAATTATCTTCAGAAATTGTCTAAAATCTTTGAAATAATGATGAGAAAAGAAATCGAAAACTTTGTCAAACGTTTTGCTTTATTGTGGAGGAGTACTACCCCCCCAAAAACAAATTAAAATGCATCAAAGTATATTAACTAGATATCTATAATAAAAACAGGATAATTCAAATACCATTATTAATTTTGAATGTTAACAACTTATAAAAAACAATATAAATATGGGAAATATAAACTTACGATGAAATACTCTTTCCACTCTTCCGTCTTTGACATCTCTAACCAAGTAGAAAAATGAGGAGCTGAGGCTAAACCGAGAGAGAGAAAGTAGCCCCCTGGTTTTAGTACTCCACGAAGTATCTTCATAAATTTTATAAAGTCTTTGACATAATGAAAAGAAAAGAAAGCGAAGACTTTGTCAAACATTTTGCCCCATTGCGGCGGAGTACTGAAACAACAACAACAACAAAAAAGATGTATTAGATTTTTCAAAATATATTAACTAAATTTTAGTTATAAATACAGCATATTTTAAGTACCACTATTAGTGTTATTAATTAACAACCCAATGTACAGTATATATATATATATACTAACAAAAACAATTTTCTAAACTTGTCATATCCAAAAAATATGTTGAATTGTTTTTGATATTAGTACAACGCTAAACAAGGGCTGTCTACTCTAGTCGTCCCTAATTTTCCCATGTTTACCACTATAATTTGTTCAACACTACGAAAATTGCTGTAAGTTTCGTATTATAAATAACAAGAAAGTAATATGTAAAATTTTACTGAAAAGAAGGTTGTCTCGCTTCATCGATTTGGTGTTGAAATAACGATAATATTTTTCTTTTGGAATATATAAAAAAAAAAAACATTCTTCAGAACCTCATTCAAGCAGCCCGTGCACATGTGTCTGTTTTTGCGGATGGTATAAAACTTGACAATTTATCTGGTGCACGTCTTCTAATCAAGAACGTATTAACAAACCAGAACGTCTTCATTAGTGTTTCGGAATTAAAATATTATCAGAATACGATGTTAACCACATCTCTAGCTTTTTTGGTGAAACACGAAGCAGTCCTTATTTATATATGAGGGCACCTTCATGAACTGTGGTGAGGGTAAGATAGTGGGATAGATCATCCGGTTATATACCCTGACCTTCAAGGGAAAATAATCATGTAATTAATTTGACTGTTTTGTTCGTCCTCAAGAACAGTCATGTACGTTAAGTATTATTACAAAAGCTATTTTACAACGTTTGTTCTAAAATACATTTCAATCTAGAACTACAAGGCTGGAGTTATTAAGTTTCCAACATTAATCTATGTACTTTAATTGGGTTTATTTTCGTTTCTGATAAGTTTATCTAATTATCGCTTACGAGTAATGAATGTTAACACTATATCATTCACAGATATACACCTTAGTGTACATTAGTCTTCGGATTATTAATGTTTAAAATATGTAACGTAACTTTGTACCAAAAACTTTCATACTGTTTGTTAGATATCTTGTGGTTCAGGCTTCTTTTGCAGTATTTAAATCAATTAACATGGTGATTATTTAAAGGCAGTCCAGTTTCACAGTTTGACCTATATCGGTAGATAAGTCAACGCTGTCATTTATCAGTGTATAAATTACTTTATTTGATTACTCGTAGTCATGTTTCGTTTCCACTATTTTTCTTCTTGTTGTTGTTACTGGGTGCATTGCACAAGCTTCTAATAATTTACATATATAAGATAATTGATACCCTTGTTAATTTTCTTTCCCTGTCTAGTTTACTTCAGAAGACAGCTTGTGGTTGAGGTTTCTTTTGCACTTTATGTTAACATTTCTGGTTTTCTTTGGATTTTTGTCAATTTATTTATGTTAAATAACATAACTTCTGTTTTAAAAGTAAGTTTGTTTTCTAATAATCTCGACTTTCATCTTTATTTATTCATTTAAATGTAGGAACCCAATTTATTTTACATCTGTGAGACTGCGAGTCCATGAAATACTCACTACAATTTGTAGGAAGTTTTTTTTTGTTTTTGTTTTTTACTCTCCATCTTTCCTCGTCAGTCCCTTTGTTATTAAATATATACAGAAAATCTCTCTTTTCGGATTGTGGGGTTCCATAATTAATTATTGCTACTTTCTTTAAATTATGTTTAGGTTCCCAAAACCTTTTCATTTCACCACATAATGATAGAAAACAATTATATTTTCTATCTGTGCTAACAGTCAACAGCTAATCATAATGTTTCAACAGGAAATTGTTCATGTAAGACAGTAACGTCAAGCATGCTGAAAATCTTGGTGAAAAATTATATTATACAATATGTTATTTTAATATTCCCTCAAGTTTCTTATAATAAGTAAAGTTCGAAAATGTCACAGAATTACAATGTTATATTTTAAACTTACTCTTCAATAACACTCTCGCATCTATACTAACTACACATACACATACATATATATATATATATATATATAAGACAATTTTCACATTACTTTTCTGTTATATCCAAAATCATGTACTCTATTCTTTCATGGCCGAATGTTTCCTTGGCGAAATTCACAAGGTCTGGCTGAATATCAACGGCAATAATCTTGGTCAAGTTTGGACAGTGTGATAAAAGTATGTTTTTAGTAACGTCGCCTGGACCACATCCAAAGTCTAAGACAACATCCCATTCAGACCCAGTCATTTTCGAGACATAATGAGATAGTCTTGATTCCATCCACTCATATTCTCCTTTTGATCTATTCAAATAATACTGGGCTGGTTTCGGGTTCATTCTAAAAAAATAAAGTTCCGTAGTATCAATATAGATGTTTTGTAGGTTAGCGATATCATATGTCTTACTAGTAATAAAAATAACAAATAACACACAACGTTAAAATAGGTAGATAATTAAAAACATTTTAATTAAGGTCAATATACGACCACTAAAAAGTTGACTCTACATGTTAGACGTTACAACGTTATCTTCAGGAGTGAGTTGCAAGACACAATCGTGTCTTATACACTTTTTTTTTTATTGTTGTTAAATAGGTCATATGACATATGTACAGGTTTACAATTCCCGCGTGAACGTTTTAGAGAATGTCTCCCCACATTTTTATATAAATATTCGTCGGACCTTCATCTCTGTTTAATAATACATGATCTTTTTTATATTTAATTATTTATAAAAATCATCGAATATTATTGGCTCTAATTCCTTTTGGTTGAATTAATATTACAGATTTTTCCCACAATACTTTATGTTGTGTTTCATGTACATGCTCTGCTATGGCTGAATTTTCATTTTTTTATTTCTTAGACATCCTTTATGGTCTATTAAACGATATTTTATATTACGTTTAGTCTGTCCAATATTTCCACATTCACATTCAATTTTATAGATTCCTGTTGTTGTTTTTTTATTAACTGTGTGTTATCTTTGGTATTACCTAAATTTTGCTTTATCTTATTAATTGAATCGGTTTATATATAGGATAAAATATTTGTTGTTTTCTAAACACTTTGAATAAATTATTAGTTAAACCTGGAATATATGGCAAAATTAAAGCTTCCTTTTAATTTTTTTTTCATAACTGGGTTTTAAAGAAATACTTTGATCAGTCATTACCACATTAGTGAATCTGTTGACAGCTGAAACGTTCACGCGGGAATTGTAAACCTGTACATATATCATTTAACCTATTTAACAAAAAAAAAGTATATATAAAGCACGATTATGTCTTGCAACTCACTCCTGGAGATGACATTGCAAAGTCGAAACATGTTGAGTTAACGTTTTGATGGTCGTATATCGACCTTCATTAAAACGTTTTTAATTGTATACCTATTTTAACGTTGTGTGTTATTTATTATTTTTAACATTATACAAAAGTGCCAAGAAATAATACTCATGTCTTACTAATGTCATATCAACGAAAACAATACTGCACTTTAAAGTTTTTCTGTAAACTTTTAGCTGACATTATAAAAACGCTTTCACAAAATAAATTGTATATTTCACTCCTCATGCTCATTGAACATATAAATCGGCATCGTAAAAAAACAAGTTTAAAAAGCGGTATAGTAAGCCCAGAGAGAAATGGAATGGATGTACGATAATCTTACGGTCGATAAAGTATAATATTGTTGCGTCATCGAGATCATGTGATTCTCACGCTCTCTCCTTTCTTGAATTATCCTGTACTTTGGCGAATGTTCTAGTTCTTACTAGATATAGGTTAGGCGGATATATATAAGAGGGGAATGTAACGTGTCTGGATAGATAGTGAGTAATTGAACTGCAGTCACACGGTATTGTTGAAGTTAACGTTCGTTCGTTACAGTGTTGTTTTAGCGCGAGTATTGAGATTAAGTGTATCGCAGAGTTATATTCGGAAAGAATAAATCAGTTTTATTAAAAAAGGACTTGTGTCGCTTAAGTTTCGTCGGAACGAAGTTACGGAAAGTTAATTAACAAACGGAGACGTAACAATATTATCAAATATAAAATATACTTATATCCATTTTAAAATTACTTCCCTATAGGTTTGGTGCTTTTTTTTTTTTTTGTAGAATATGATTAGTCTATGAATGAAATATACTTTAAAATAAGTTTATTTTTCAATACAATTTAGCATCTTATACTTCAAAATTATTTTACTAGTTTGAATCCCAAAGTACATGAAATTTAGATAAGCCTTTCATAATATTTACAATACGTTTATGTATTTCAACATTAAGCATTCTTGGTTTCATAAATATTGCAAGAAAATTGATTTAATTGCGACTCTAGGTGAGTAAATATTAACAAAACTTTTGGCAAATAAGTGAAAAACAATGATTATCTAGACTAGTCTTTAAAAATTGCGGTTTAAACGTCGAAATATTGGGAATGACCTTTCTGTTTGGAACTAGAACTTTCCTCAATTAGGCTGGACGATGAGAATTCTTGAGAATAATAAAAGGTTTATGAAACACTATTTATATATGTTGATAAAAGTTGCGATTTAAAGCCAAAACCCGGAAAACTATTGCAAAACCAATAAGCCTTACAGTTTTAAAAAATGTTGTTAGCTACAGGTGTTTTACAGTAGATATAATCTTCCTACTTTCTTTTTAGGCCTGGCATGGCTAGGTGCTTAAGGTGCTCGACTCACAATCTGAGGGTCTCGGGTTCGAATCCCCGTTCCACTAAACATGCTTGCCCTTTCAGCCGTGGGGGCGTTATAAAGTTACGGTCAATCCCACTATTCGTTGGTAAAAGAGTAGCCCAAGAGTTGGCGGGCGGTGGGTGGCGATGTTATCTCTCTAGTCTTTCACTGCTGAATTAGGGACGATAGCGAAGACAGCCCTCTTGTAGCTTTACGCGAAATTCAAAACAAACCAAACCAAACTCTCAACGTTCTACCTAGGCCACCGCTGGACATATTTGGCAGAATTCATAAATTAAATGGTGGTCATTATGTGGCTTCTATCCCATGATCCAACGTGATCGGTCCTAGTTTGAAAAAACGTCCAATGAATGGTATAAATTCTGTGAATTTGTTCCGCAAGTCAATGCAACGGAATGTATCAAAGTTTAATCAGGATCGTGAAGTTAGAATGAGTTTAGCTTGCGCAGAAAATAATATTTAATTAGTCATGTTCTTGTGCTATGTTCCCAATTTTCATCATAAGCGGCTGTAGCCAAAATACAATAAGAAGAGACAAAGCGAAATTGTAACCGACTGCGAAAATTGATAACCCCAATTCCACAAATTTAAAGCGAAAATGGCAACACTTAGTGTAATCTTAAATTAAATACGAGTTCCTCAAACTAACTAACCTTGTATAAAAGATTAATTACTACCTACTTTAAAGCTTTACTGTTTGATACATTTCATCCACGCTCAAGAAACACGAATAACTTAAACACAAGACCACGAGCTTAAATCTCTGCGACCTTTCGAACAGTTAATTGCACAACACTGTTACACAAAACTAGAAGACCCAGCCAATCAAAAATCATCTTTTTTTAATGTTCTTCTACCTGTACTGTCGTTATGAGAACACAGGTACGCTTATAAGTGTACTTTTTCAAAAATATGAATCAGTAGAAACTTTTATCAACAGATCCCACTAGCTGTTGAATATAGATTAATATCCATAAACATTCTCATGGACTAACTGGTATACTGTAAAAAGTGTGTTAGTTAATAAATATTAATAATCGTGTTACCCTGAGAGAACAATATACTTACTACATCATGATGCTTGTTTTTCTACTATTTGCATGATTAGTAGGCTATATAAACACTTAAATCTAATTTCTACTTGTGAGCTTTTACTTCTTTTTGCGAGATGCTAATCAGCTTATACCCTTTGTTTCAGTTGCTTACCTGAAGTAACTTAATATCTGAAAGGTTTTAGGGACGTATTTTGTTAAATTCTGTGCTAGGTTGCTTGAATGTGTTATCAGTTGTACAGAAAAAGGCTTCTTATTTATTTATATCGTGCGTGGAACATATCGCAGTACCCCAGTGTTACCAATTTTATTATATTCTCTAACCTGATGGACTATTGCAGGTAGATAGATATTATAGTTTTGTTTATCTCTCATGGACCTGAATTGTGAATTTTTTGTTGTTGTTGTTTATTCAGTATACTGGAGACAATATTTACGTGAGATGTTTTAAATGATGGGTCTTTAGATGATTTTGTGCTATCGTATTGGGTTGTGGTTTCTAAATACTGTTTGGAATTTATGTCGTTTACACATCTTCTGTACATTTTCAGAAAGACTTTTGATATGCTCTGTCTGTAAATTTCTTCTTGCTTATCCTTCTTTTTTTTTCTTTATTAATGTGTATTAATTATTAATGTTTTTAACTGATGAGCTACCCAACTTTTTAAATCTGCCTGGTAGTCTACAAATCACACATTCTCATGCTACCAAATCCCATATGAGTGACAGAAGTCCACGACATGTTGTAGGTAGAAGAATGCAAAACAGTACCTGTTACTTTCTAGTCGACGTTCGAAATTTGTATTTTAAACCATGTATGAGCTATTAGTATCAATATCTACAATACTGGCCAGGCTTTTCTAGACATGCATGTTTAACAAAAACAACAAAACGCAAATTAAAAATATCTATACTATTGTAATGTAATAGAGGAGGCAATCTTTTCTTTTTACTCTCATTTCATTCCAGCCCACAGGGCTTGCGGACTAGCAGAGGTTTACGCTCTCTCTTTGGTCATGAGTTAAAACTTCAGAGTACAGTAGTTATGGATAATGGATGAATAGGAGTATATTTCATTGTACTGAAAACAATTCTAAAATGGAAAGCTATAGATATAAATTATATTCATCAAGTGTTCAAAACATTTTTTTTTTTCAGTTGTGAATGGAAGTGAGGTATGAGGAAAGAAAAATACCTTCATGCAGGATAAATATCTAGGAGCAGGCTTTTCATACGGGAAGCAACTTGTCCTGGTTCTTTCTCTGGAAGGAATATCTCGTACATCGGCAAGAGTAGCACTGTGATTCTGGAAGCAGCACGTGACATAACTGATACAAATATTCTGAAGATGAGTAAGAATGTTGGGAAATGTGATGTGATCATAAAACTCCTTAATTAGAATGAGAAGCTTTATTCTGAAGGTCAGATAAAGGTCATATACTTTCTAGCACCATAAGTATTTTATAAAATGAAGAGAGGTATGACCATAGGTAATGCAAGATCAAATGAAAGCCTTATAAGAATAGAGAAGAGATGGATTCAGACCTCAAGTGGTTCCAGTTAAAAACTGCAGAAGGTTGAGTCACTATGTGACCCTGATGTTGACTGTTGCAAGGTGGGTCTTCCATGTAAGATGCTTATTAAAGATGACACACAAATAGTTAACTGAATTAGATAGTTGTAAGGGAACATGTTATATGTGAACATTAAATAGATTAGGATTTCGGCATGGGAGATATTTCCTTTTGCTTGGATCAAACAGAATAGCTATGGTCTTATTGGTATTGATTGTAAACCACCAGTCTCTGTACCAAATGAAAATGTGATTGTTGTTTGTAGAACCTGTTTAATGTGACCATGGACGAACTGGTAGCCACTAACTATGGTTCTGTCATCAGCATAATGAAAAATTTGTACTGTAAGCGGAGGTTGTGGCATATCATAAGCATACAGGATATAGAGAACTGAACCTTGTGGAACACCTGCGTGGAAAGTAGAGGGTTTTGAGAATGTATCTTCTATAGAGATGACTGCCTGATATTTATAAGGAATGAATCTATAATACGAACATAAGAAAACTGAATGTGCATTCGAGAGAGAGTCGACTGCTTAACATTTATAAGGAATGACTTTATGACACGAACATAAGAAAGTCGGATAGACATAAGACATAGCTGGAATATCAAACACAAACCAAGATGCTAGACCGAATCAAAAGCCTTTTTAAAAGAGGATCGTACAAGAAGATTGGTTTGTATTAAAATGATTGGTAACGGTGTATGAGAGACACAGGAGTCGATTCTATCTAGAAAGGACGGGACGAAATCCGGTTTACAGAAAATTCTTCGAAATAATATTTAATCAAATGTCCAATTTTTAGATCGATTTTTAATTATAAATTAATGTTTTAAAAGAAAATTAAGAAGAATGTTAAAAAAGGGCATATAACTTATCTTTCGATGAACTTTCCAAGTAAAATGGACAGATATTATTTAATACACAAGGAAAGGCATACATATGTAAAATATTATTACATCATGATATTACAATAGGCAATTTTATCAGACCATTAAAAAATATTGAAAAACACCAATATTATTTCTTTATTTTAACCATGTAATAATTAATAGTTTTATTATGTGCAATACCACACAACTAATCATTCATATTATTTGTTAGTTGAAACGCATTGACAAGTTTTTTAATCTCTTTGCACAGTCACGATATTTTTTCCGACCAATAGAAGGTTCCTGACCACTCAGAAGTTGCTTAATACGTACCTCTTTCAAACATTGTTCCCTCTTTATTGCAGAAATGAATTTCCATATATTTGGATGATTTGCAGAAACTTGTTGCCAAAAGCCACGATGTCATCCTTCTTTAGAATTGTTAGTTTTTGAAAGTCCGGCTGCACTTCCACATCTCAAGCTTAAATACAGATGGTCAGCGTCGTTGTATTCGATCAGGACGTCCATTCTCAGTATGCTCAAAATAATCAACTACAGGTTGAGCTTCGGGTGGCAAATGTTTTCATCAATAAGAATTCTTGTGAATGTATGTGTTCGAAGAATTTACAGCATACGACGAAATCCATCCTGTGTATGTTTACTTGTTTGAAGTTAAGCGTAAAGCTACACAATGGGCTATCTGTGCTCTGCCTACCACGGGTATCGAAACCCAGTTTCTAGCGTTATAATTCCGCAGACATACCGCTGTGCTACTGGGGGGCTCCTGCGTATGTGGCAATAGATTATGGTCTGATAGAAATTGGTGTAGATACTTGACAAGGATACGCTCAAAAGTTTTTACTATATACACTTATGAGACCGATTGGATGGCAGGAACTAATACTTAAAGAAGTATTATTGCGTTTCCAAGATTGTGGGTAAATAACAATAATAACTTAAGGAGCATTACCTGAGGCAGAATCAATTTCCTCATAGTATGGCATGGTAATTCCATCTAGAACCTATGCAGAATTACACTTATTCTGTAGAGTTACATGGATATTATCCACAATTATTGGACCATCCATGTAATAGTCCCCTTGTGTGGTTAACATTAGCGTAAGTTCAGGTATAGAAAAAATCGGATAACACAGAAACGTTGTCTGAACTTTAAATGTCCAGGGGATGTTGTTTTGGAGCTGGAAGATTTGTCTCATGAGAAACTACAAAGAGACTGGCCTTGTCAAGAGACGGTGTTGGAGAATAGATATGATTCATGACGCAACTATCGGAATTACGAAGTTGATTACAGACAATTTGCCAGTTGAGACTCTTAATTGCGAGAACATATTTACGTGCTTTCCGTTCAATACACCTATGATGCTGAAGGATAAATTGGTCTCTAGATCCGAAATATTCACGAAATAGTGAAGAGGTAGAGTAATAATACTGCTTGATGGGTTACTGAAGGTTTACGTGGATTATAACAAACGGTTGGCATATTCTGGGAGTAGGCTGAATTAATTAAAGCTTCAATTATTTCACTAAAATAATTAATAATAGGTTCATATTGTACAGGGTATTGTTGATACGAGTCTGGTAAGTCTTCATCATGGTAATACAAGGATGTCTTTATGAGTCACAATTCTCACATATTAATTTCTAGTGTGTTAAATTATAATCGGTTTATTATTACTACCAACTGTGGGAAGAATGATAACCTTTATCAGTGAAATTAAAGTTTCTGAGATCAGAGTAACGTCAGGAATTATATTAAATTCACGACGACTATGAAATGAAAGGAACAAAAAAGATCGAGTACTATTATCCAGTGTAGAATGAAAATAACGTAATTCTAAAGGACATTTACTATGATAACTAATATCAATCATAACAGTATAGCTACGGAAAATATGGTCCATTTATAAGAACAAGTCAAGAGGCAAAGGACCACAGTTATAATGTCGGTATCAGCGAATTTGATAACACAAGATTCAATGTATACAGTAAGTATGAGGTGTTTAGGGTTGTGGTCCAGCTGAATTATACATATTTGCAGTATAAAAGTAGTCCTACTGCCTACTAACCTCAATGGGATCGCCACTGTGATATAAGATATAACCAGGTCATCTGGCAGCCTGAAATGGTTTAATTAAGGAATGTCTCATTGAGAAGAAAGCAATCAACGGAGTTGACAGACAGAATTGGATCCAAGAATTGTTGATTCATGTGCAATGAACAAATGTTGATTAAATGAAACTTTAACAATCTGTTTCCAGTCGACTAAGCCACCCAGGTTACAATAAAAATGAAAATGGGTATTTAGTCTACAATATGTAGCTTGCATAAGAATTTTAATAATAGGTTTAGCTGCATGATTAATGCTGTCCAGAACGAATGCACTGTTATTTATAGTAATAGTTATGAAACAAAGAATGTCTTCAATGGTGGGAGGTTAAGTGAGAAAATTATCAGGTGGTGTAAATGGGTCCATGGTACTAAGAGAAGCAATGGTATTAGTATCATTAGATTTTGGCAAAAGCTTCTCCCTGGACATCAATAAGAATGGAAAGGATGATCCTCCCCTGATAGAAGTTATAAACAGTTGTAGAATCCAATTCATCATATAATCTAGAAAGATAAGGGCCTCTACAATATGTTAAAATAGGTTTAATATGAGATTTAGCAATAGGTTGGGAGTAGTTGGTAAAATATTTTTCTCGATGAAGTCGTTTGGGAAATGGTAGCCTAGAAACTCCAACTCGATGTTAATAAAAGTACGAAAACGTGAGCAAACAACATCATTACTCTTGGTGATGATCTGGATTAAATATTTTGTACCATGCGAAATTTATCACTTATGGAATGGTTGTGCAACCCGTCAACACTTCAGAAAGGACTTCTTCTTAGCAATGGAGGGTCTATACCACGAGTCATACAGGAAAATAGTGGAGTACGACGAGGTAGAGGCTGTTTTTGTGTACATGATTCAAGTTTCTGAATAATAGTGTTAACCACCAAAATAGTGATGTTCATTTTGTTACAAACCATATTGTAAAATCGATGCCTAGTAGATTTAACAATTGTTCTATTCTGCGGGGGTATTATTTGTTGAACATTAGTATGAAGGCAGTATGCATACACTTTCAAAATTAAAAAATTGTCTGTATACAACTTAGAATCTATATTAGAGAACAAAAAAAGAGGGAAACTAGGCAATGAGTCAATGTCCATTTAACAAGAGGCTGAAGAAGTACGTGAAAGGCTGACACACGTCTATGAAAATGTAGGACTAGTAATAGGTGTATTTGACTCGGCACCCAGGAAAGTGATAAAGGGAGGGATGAGAAGAGACAAAAGTATAAAGCTGTGTAGAAATGTCCAGTAAAGAATAATTAGAGGAAGATGCAGAAGTACCATTTTTGACAGATAAAAAGGTCTCTGATGGGTAGGTGACAGACTTTTTGTAGTACACACTGGATCCACAACAGGAGGAGATGACGATGCATCCTTGAGGTATAAACTCGTCTATTGGAGGAACTCCAGATAAATGTAAATAATATAGTAATAGTGCAAGACTTTTAAACTGTAAAACTAATAAAATGTATCTCATCAATAAAACTAAAAGTAGTCCAAATATTATGCTAATAAGTGTTTACATAAAATAATGTTCCTCAAAAATATTAAAACGTTCATACTTTCTTTCAACTCTGACTTCCAATCCAAACAAATAAATAAATCAGGCCTCAGGTAATGGTGGAATGTATTTTGTATGGATTTGTTTTGAAATTCACACAAAGCTACACGAGGGCTCTCTGCACTAACCGTCCCTAATTTAGCAATGAAAGACTAGATGGAAGACATTAGTCATCACCACCCACTGCCAACTCTTGGGCTACTGTTTTACTAACGAATAGTGTGATTGACTGTCACATAATAATGCTCCTAGGGCTGAAATGACAAGCATGTTTGGTGAGACCGAGAATCAAACCCACAACCCTCAGATTGCGAGTGGAGCACACTAATCGCCACACCATGCCAGACCTGTACAAAGTTGTCTTGGATAATTTAGTTTCACATAATCATGATGAGGTCTCTGGAGTAACGTTGCAATTAAAGATTTTTCTCTATTTCTACTTTCTACTTTTATAATTGCTTCTCCTAAGTTTAATATCTCGACAGATCAACGGTAAGTTTTGGGACTTACGATGCTAACATCCATAGTCCGATTCTCCACAGTGGACATAGCACAAAAGAACATTGTGTAAAGAAACATTCCTTAAGTAAATTTCAGAAAGCAAACACACGTATGTTTTTGTTCTAGCAAACTGTTTGAGGAGCGAAATGTTTTATTCCTCTAGTCTGTTTGAAATGATGTACACATTTGTTACAGTATCCCTTCCTTCTATTTTTCCTTGATTATGTTTTGCTAGTTTATCCTTCTTTCCAAAGTTACTTCATGTCAAATTCTTTTGGAAGTTCTCCAGAAACAAGAAAGTTGTTTGAGCAACAAAAACCAAAACTTATGATCAAAAATACAATATAAAAATAGCTAAACATTTGTTTCAAATTCCAACGTCGTTTCTGAGTAGTTACATTTTTGAAGATGCATTTTATTCTTCGGCTTTATTGTATACTAGGTGACTATTTTTTTGTTACGTTACTTTCCACCTTCTCATGGAGGTTATAATTTTAAGGTTGTAAAATGCTTTAATTCTCCTTTGAAAAGTAAATCAACTAACATGTTACTGGATATTCTGATAGATTATTTTGTCTTACTGTTTCATAGATGTTTCTGTAAATGCAAAACATGTACGCTCTTCATACATGTTTATTAATTTATAACCTTTGGTAATCAAATAACATTAAAAATGTTTTGGGAAATCTAATCATGTAATTGAAAAGTGCAGAATGAACACAAATTAAACGAAATTTTAATAACAGTTAACGTAAAATATATCTACAAAACAACTGTTTAAACTTGCAAAATCAAATGGTTGTGCTATTAAATCAAAGTGGCATAATTGATGAAAGATCAACATTTGGTTAATTCTGTAAGAGAAATTGTTCAATCAGTTCATTTTGATCTGCTTCTTCTTTCTTCAGTGATTCATACTGGATTCTCAATCTGGAATATATTAATAACATTTCATTGACACTCAGGATAGTAATGAATGACTTACATATGAAATATTTGATTCAAAACTGACAGCAAATATTGCATTATCACAAATGTTTGTTAATGACCTATGGTAACAATATACATATTTAATCACCTTGCCTCTGGCCATCCCTGTGGCCTGTAAGAAGGTTAAAAGCTCTGTCCCTCTCATTGCAATTTGATTGAAGCATAGTGAGCTGCAAGTGCAGATAATGCACAGGACTTTCAGACATGTAGTTATCCAATTTCACAATTACGATAATATGCAAAGCTCAAAATTTTAGCATTTCAAAAAAGTATGCATATATATATATATATATATATATATATATATATACACACAACAACTATATTATTTAGTTAGTAGTTAGTAGTACGTACTAAACTTAAAACTAAGTTAGGGTAAGGTAC
>NW_013667194.1:47197-48061 GCF_000517525.1 Limulus polyphemus
AGGACCAAAGTACTACCAAAAAGTTTTTAAGTACATTTACGAAAAAAAGTAATAGTCATATATATATATATATATATATATACACTACAAACTGATATTTGTAGAGTTGAATGCATTAAAACAATGGAAGGTGTGACCAACCACCAAATGTACACTGAAAAATAGTGAAGACAGCTTGTCACCAAAAGTAACCCTAGAGTAGAACATTCTACTGCAGTTGAAACAAAATGGTAGCCATGATCTTAATTTTCATCTAAGTAAATGACTTTTCCAGACAAGCATACAGAAAAATTATGAACCTTATCGCTCTATTTCTTTCACAAAACTCTTCTGTCTGGGGCTCCAACAATTCCTTTCTTGTATAGAAAAGGATACTAGTATACACTTGTAAAATAAACGATGCATTACCTTGGCCATATAATTAGATTTGAGGGTAGGTTGGTAGAGATCCTAAAGAGTAATAAAATTGATTCAGGTACATGCTTGCCTCATGCTTGGTATTGCTGGTGTACAAAAATATAGCTAATAAAAAGGAAACAAACAAGTACAATAAAAAAACAATTAATTTAATAAAGACAAGTAGGGATTGATACATATTTGTAATCTAACTAGCTATAGTAATATAGAATGTTTTATTGCTACAAAAAGTATTGAAACAACAAAGTCAAACTATAAAACCTGAGTTACTTAAAAAATTTTAAGTAAATCAGTTTTTGTAGTTTTGACTTTCTTGTTTCAATACCTTCCATAACATTAATACTTTTGATATTACTATAGCTAGTTAGGTTACAAATATGTATCAATCCCTACTTGTCTTTATAAAATTTAATACAATTTTATTATACTCGTTACAAATATAATTCA
>NW_013667194.1:48881-52190 GCF_000517525.1 Limulus polyphemus
GTTTTCATTTATTCCAGATGTCTAAGCATGGTTTCTTATCATTAGTTGCAATCAGTTCAAAGATGTTCACCAGATCCAATATGTTTGTTTAAAAGTAAAGTTTTAAGAAAAAATGTATATATTTTTAAAACATAAACAACTCATATAGGTTTCGCATAGTATCCACAATTTCACACAAATTACTGTACGACTTGGCTACAGGATTTTTAAGTTCTACTCAAAATGTTCAGATTAGTTTAGACAAACCACTACAGAAGTTTAAGAGTCAGCTTAGACTCTGGTAATGGTATAATCCATCATTATTTAGAAAAACAATACTGGAAGCTTGTCCAGTACTTTTACGTTGAATACTATTATTATTAATATTAGTAGTAGTACTTGACTAAGTAGTAAAAGGTAAGATTAAGAAATAAAAGAGTGCATCTCCCTTTCCTAATTTTTCAAAACTTCAGACGAAACTAATTATTTTTTTAAAATAGTTTTATATATCAAACTAGCAAAATTTTGAAATACCCTAAAATATGTGAATTATGCTAATACTTGTTTAACGTAATATCAAGTATACTACACACCAGGTTAGTTTACTGTAGTTTTACTTTTACATACAATGGTAAATGAATATTTCCGTTGTAAATTTTATGAATATTTATAGTTCGACTTTAATTCAGCCTATTCCTTCGCTTTTCCAATATTTGTTGATTGATGTCCAGGGTCTAGCTTAATTATAATTTCTAGTTTTGCGCACTACTGTACTGAACTAGCTTGACTCGGCAACACTAGTCATACTTACTATCTACGAATTCTTTACACTCTTCTTTCAATTCATTTGTCTCCTGTGAAACTGCAGGATCGAGAATCCTTATTTTGTTCAATTCATCGAAAAAAAGCCCATTCTTCCCAAATGCTTCAGCACTCATTTTTTCTGTGATTATAGTTCACATAAAAGTTTCACCACTCAGGTAGTTTACTTTACTAATAACGTTATGCCTAACATATTATTTAATAATGAAACAAAAACGCAAGCATAATAAGCGCCCTCTTTTGATTTCAATGAATCTGGGCTCCTTTTTGCATTTTAGAAGTTCCATATGCCACAGTAATTAGTTACTGGAATAAAAATAGAATAAATTATTAAGCGGTAATCAATAGTCCAATTTATATTTTTGTCTTTCATATAAAATGAATTACTATATACATGTAAAATAATTAAGTTTTAATTTTAGAAAACAAATAGTAAAATATTACGTTTATATGTTTTGATAGAAATATAAAAGCTCCTCGGTAGCTTATCGGTAAATCTGCCGGCTTAAAACGGTAAAAATCGGGTTTCGATTTATGCAATAAGCACAGCACAGATAGTCCATAGTGTAGCTTTGTGCTTAACGACAAACAAAATAAACATGGAATTATGATATGCAGACACATTTTTTCTCTGTGCTTTTAGTTATGCAGGAATTTTTATAATTTGTTAGTCATAGCAGATACAAACTCTGCTAGAGGGGATATTGTAGTAACATAGCACTTCCGTATTGAAGGAGATCACCTGCTTTGTTGGCCCAATGAATGATGTCTGTATGTAACAATCAACAAAAGCTGTGAGAGTGCAAGCGTCGCGAGGTGATGCCGTCGAAAGTAGAAAACCAAGATTACCTGTATATTGAAGCTTCATTTCTTAAGTAAGTTTCATAAGGATATCTTCAAGTAAAGACCTTATTTTAGGATCATTGTGGTTTAGTTCCATGGGGATCAATCCCGAGAAAAAGGAGGCTATAGGACTAAACACCACCTAGTAGTTCACCAACTATGGTACTATCCGAACAAGTATGCACACTGTGTTTTCTTTTGTTTTTGTTGTAATAAAATTCTGTTTATTTTCTTTAAAACTTATCCAGTCTACTTAATCAATATTTCCTGCTTGTTCCTGATGTTAAATTCCAGTCTGTTTAAAAAGCTGGAAACTGGGGATGTTTGTACATATTAAAATAAACTGGTATGACTTTTTTCTAGTTTGCAGCTTCTTCATGATTTTTATCCTTAAAATGTATTATAATAGAATGCAGTACTGTTATGAGATAAAATGGAATGTAGCTACTCTACAGTGATAACGAAAATTTACTTTTAAAGAAAAGAGATATTTTTTTATGTATGCCTCAGTGTTCTGGTTATATACCTTTATCAAGAAACATAACTGGGTAGAACTGCAGAATCTATGTGCGTGTTTTGTAGAAGTACGATACTGCCTCCAGTGGCGGATACAGGATTTTGAAGTTATTGCTTTTTCACTTGTTTTTTAAATTTAACATGAAATTTCACTACATTCTTCCCTCCTCAAAGATCCAATTTTTGCAATTATTCTGATTTTATTTTCAAAAAGGAGGGGGGGGGGTTGTATTCGACCTTGGCCTCTATTATGTTTCTAGGGTCCGAAATATCGAAAAATAGTATTCAGGAGATAAAAGGCAGTTCATATGTATCCCCCCCTCGTGGTTCAGCAGTAAACCTGAAAGCTTATAACGCTAAAAAATCGAGTTTCGATACCCATGGTGTGTACCTGTTTTTAACAACAAACAAACAAGTTTAGTTTAGAAAGTACGTCTGGTAATAAGCTCTTGTTAGTATTCAAATAGTTATGAATATTGTGGTAAGCTATGTTTTTATTTAAACATTTCTTAGAGAGCAATTGACATTCAGACCAAATAGGTTCATAAAAGTAGTCCTAGAATAAATATAATGTTCGTTAATGTTAATGATAAAGAAGCATTGCAAAATATTTAGAAAAGGTGATACATTATAAATACGTGCAAGTTTTCAGTTCGCTCAGTAACTGAGAAGCTAAAGTATTCAAATCAGTGTTAGTTATGTTGAGTCACTCAATCATTTAGCCGTGAAATGATACAAGTAGGTTTATTTTTACGCTAGTTGTAGTTCCATTAAAGAAAAATTTCCGTTTAAATATTATTTGTGAACTTGTGTCAAAATGAATATAACCGGTACAAACTTTATAAAATAAACAAACTAATATTTTATTGTTACGTGGACTGGACTTTGCATTATTTTTACCAAGTAATTCTGAAGAACCCGACAACGATAGAACACGTTACAACAATATAACCAACTTTTATAAAGTTAATTTTAAGCACCATTTAATAACTTTGCGAGTAAGTAGAGTCGAGAAAGGATAATAATAAAGCCAGTCATGTTAATATTGTAGCATACTTTTTTTTTAAAATAAAGGCGTTTCTAGAAATATGTATTGTCGTTTAGATAGAAGGAAGCGCGGCGTTAATGTCTAGAGCTTTATATAAAGCT
>NW_013667194.1:53046-54341 GCF_000517525.1 Limulus polyphemus
TACTTTAGAACCACACTTTGACAGAATAAGTTATTATTCTTCTCTCTTTTTCTATTGTTAGTCTTACTCTAACATATTAAATGTTAGGCCTATCACTTCTACGGCAGCACGCCAAACTTTTCCTTGGCCATTACTTTATTCTCTTCTGCTATTGTCTGTCTGCAGTTTCTGCTCATCTCACACTATTTATATGTTTATCACTTAATCGTCCGCCTGCTTTTTTAGAAATCTCTATATTCTCAACATCAATGTATTGCATGCAATATTCGATAGTCTCAACATCATTTAATTATAAACACAACTTCCAACAATCGTCTGCTTTCAACTCTCTTATTATAAAAAACAAACTAAACAATCATGAAATATTAACTCACAAAATAAGAAAATTAATAATATCTACACTAAACAGTCTTTTATATCATGACTATTTACAAATCTTAGACAATAAATAATAGAGCTGGTCAACTAGTGGAATTTGTTAATCATTCAGTCATTATCATATTCAACTAATAGATTAATCTCCCTTGAGATTTGGACAGTTGGATTTAATAAACACTAATTTCAGTTAGTTTATTATTTTCATGAGTCATGACACAAATTGATTATGCTTAATAACTTTGAATTAATTGAAAATAATAATGAGAAATCATAATGACAGTATTTTGATAACTTGGATAGTTCTAATAATCAAAAATATTAAATAATCAGAAACTTATTTTGATTAGTTATTATTTTCATGACATTAATCCATTTAATCAATAGTTTAATTAACTGGTTATTTTACATGACACTAATTGATGTAATAAATGCACATAGGTAATCAACTACATCAATTAAATGGGTTCATCCTCCAGCTATACTAACTGATGAAGAAATCAGGTTAGAAATGTTAAACATTTGCTGAAATGTTAATGCTAATGATGGTTTAATCAAATTCAGAAACACCCGTGTTTTTTATCCTATCAACCATTTTATGATTTATATTTCTGCCACGTATTGAACTAACTTTATGCTAACAATATAATTCCAACAACAGTCATAGTTTCATTATTAATAAATACAGAAGAATGAAAAGCATTGTGTGACAGTATCCACTTAAAAATGTAGATGTATTAATGACATGAAAATAATCAAGTAACCAAAATTAGTGTTTTCATTTATTCCAAATGTCTAAGTATGATTTCTTATCATTACTTGCAATCAGTTCAAAGTTGTTCACCAGATCCAATATGTTTGTTTAAAAGTAAAGTTTTAAGAAAAAATGTATATATTTTTAAAACATAAACAACTCATAT